>NC_050573.1:382436559-382736559 GCF_011100635.1 Trichosurus vulpecula
TTCTGAAACCATCCCCTTTGTCATTTCCTATATATAATACAATAGTATTTCATCACAGTCATATACCATAACTTATTTGGTCATCATCCTCAGATTTTTCAATATCTTTCCAGAACTGTGGGGTCTAGAAGAAAAAAACTATACTGATTGGGGTAGGGTGCAACAGGGAGATCGCCTCCCTTGTTCTGGACTAGGATTTTCTCGAGTTAATGAGCATTTATTAAGCACTTACTTTGTGCCAGGCACTGTGCTACATACTGGGAACACAAATACAAGCAGAAAGAAAGACTGCCTTGCCCTCAAGGAGCTTACATTCTAATGGAGAAAGACAACACATAAAAGGGAGCTGGAAAGCAGAGAAGGGGGAGAAATGAAGGTAGAAAAATGGCCTGGGCACTCTCCTTCTGGGAGGAACATCCTGTTAGAGGGAGAGGCCTCAAGGACAGAGGGTACTCCCAATGTGTAAATTCCAGGGCTGCAGTCATGCTTTGTGATGAAGATCTGGGGTGTGGTAGAGAAAGTCTAGAGTGCAGTAGCTTAGGGAGGAATGAAACATGGTTCCCTGAATGCCCGCATTAAGTGAACGTTCTGGGAGGAGCCATCTGCTAGGCAGAGGTTGAAGGAGTGGGGATGCCAGTGTTATGAGGCTCAAACGAGATAATGAATGCAAAGCACTTTGCCAACCTTAAAGCACTATTTAAAAGCCATTTATTCTTATTATTTTTAATAACTTCTAATTACCAGGTCTCTAGTCTGGTGATGACTTCATTCACTGAGCTTTCTACTTCATTCTTGTTGAGCTAAAGCAAAGTTTATAGAGCAATATAGAATTGTGTTGGTAAACGGTAAACCAGACTTTCAGAAAATTAAAAAAAATGTATGGACACTCTTTACATTTAATCTGAATTATTAACAATTTCTCATGATTAGACAATCAACCAAAAAAAATTTAAGTTCTGATCTGTAGTGATTCCTTAGGTATAAATACTCAGTTAGAGCTGGAACCAGCTCTAACTAAGAAAATCCTGGTCTGGAGCAAGATTAAGAGCACAGTGGAGGGTTTAGCCTTAACAAGGAGAAGACCCAGCTTTTTTTACCAGTGTATAGAGGAGAGGTGAAGAGAATGGAGGATGATGAAGAGAGGTTTTGTTGTATGGAATGAAAGAAAATACAGAGCTTATGATGGATAGATAGCTTCTATTTACTAAACAAAAAGGAGAAGGTGGAATCCTTGTTGACAGGGAGTAGGGAAAAATTGTATAAGTCTGAGGACAAAAGAGATATGGCATAACCACTAGGGAGAGTGTGATAAAGAGTAAATGGGGAGAAGGAGGGAGGAGAAGCATTAACATGCTTCAGTGAGGGAGGGCCAGATGAGATTACATAACATTAATTTGTAGTGAAGCCAGTTGGCACAGCTGAGTGACTTTCTCTAGGAGCATTCCATTCTTACTCCATATATGAGTAGGATTAGAGAAGATGGGATGATAGGGGGTTGGGAAAGTATGACTGGCAGTGAGGCAGGAGAACAAAGTTTTTAAGATTGGTTGATAGGATGGGGGTTGAACTGGCTAATCATAAAGGTCAAGACTGTGAAGGGAGGAAGGAGAGGCCAGGACATGGGTGAAAGTCTGGGGTAACAGGAATGAATGGAAGAAATGGAGGTCACATTGAGGACAAAGAATGGCTTGAGGAGGGATGAGGCAGGAAGAGAGACTGAAGGTCAGAATGCTTTGGTTAGAGAGAGAGGTTTTCAGAGCTCTGGATCATAAATAAGGTTAAGGCCAAGAGAATGACCATTCCTGTTCATGATTGAAGCAGTATAGATTTTATACAAATAAGGTGTAGGGTAAAAGTATAACCTGTGTGTATTCAGGGCTGTTTTAGTTTCTAATTATTTCTTAGATCTTAGAAACAGAGATCTGAACCCTTGTATTTTATAGGCAAGGGAACTGAAGCCAGAGAGGTGAGATGAGATTTGAACTCAGGTCCTGTGATTCTCAGATCATCATTCTTTCTACCACATCACTCTTCTGCTCATAGGAGATAACCCAGTAACAACAGCTCACCTTTCTTTAAAATTTATAAAATATTTTCCTCTCAATGGCCCTCTGAAGTAAGTAGTACAAATATTATGATTCCCAACTTACAGATAAGGAAACTGAGGTTCAGAGACATTGTCTTTCCTATGGTCATATAGATAGCTAGTAAATATATCAGAACTGGATTTGAACCCAGTTCTTTTGATGCCCTATCCAGTGCTCTGCCCACAGTCTCTCAGTAATTAATTGGAATGTGAATGTGTTCTGGGGGCAGCTAGCTGATGACATAGTGCACAGAGTGCTGGGCCTGGAGTGAGGAAGATTCATCTCCCTGAGTTCAGCTCTGGCCTCAGACACTGACTAGCTGGGTAACCCTGGGCAAGTCACTTAACCCTTTTGCCTCAGTTTCCTCATTGGTAAAGTGAGCTGGAGAAGGAAGCGGCAAACCACTCCAGTATCTTTGTCAAGAATACCCCCAAAGTTGGACATGACTGAACAACAATAACAAATGTGCTCTGGACTAAGGAGTCAGGAGAACCTGAGTTTTTAGTTCCCAGTCTGGCTCACATCCTTGAAGGGTGGACAGTTCCCTCCTTGTAAAATCTGGGCTTTAGACTTGATAACTTCTAAAGGCCCTTTTGGCTCTAAATCTTATATTCTTACGCCTTATTTCCTTGACTAGACTACAAGCATTTTGTGGACAAGACTGTCTTACTACTTCCTCCATATACCACCCAACATAAGTGTCTGAGGCCACATTTGAACTCAGGTCCTCCTGACTTGAGGGCCAGTGCTCTATCCACTGCACCACCTACCTGCCCCTGAGTTCTCATTGAATGGCCAATAACAGGTCCTTGCCCAAGCACCACTTAATGCTTATTTTGGGAGTCCACATGGCTCAGAGTAAATGTAAAAATTAATTGTTTCTCTTTTGGCCAGAAACAACCCCGAGGGTCTCCCCCTCATAGTTTTATTTTATTTTATTTTTTTATTAAAGGGGCCATCTCCTTTAAACAGCCCTAATCACTGCATGGGTGTTGTCTCAACCTAAGTAGGAACTCAGAAAGACCTTGGCTTAAAAAGGCCAAGATCTCCCACTGCAACCTGGGCCATCTCCAGTAGTCTTGATCTATATCTGGCCACTGGTCACAGATGGCTCTGGAGGAAAAAGTGAGGCTGGTGACTTTGCACAGCCCCCCATCACTTAAATCTAATCCACTTGGAAGTCATGATATCATCTTCCTGATGTCACGCTCCTCTTTGAGAACGAAGGACAAACCATGCACATCCAACACAGTGCCAGGTACATGGTGGCACTCAAAAATACTTAATGGTCATGGGATCATAATTTAGAGCTGGAAAGGACCTTCTAGCCCCAAACCCTCATTTTCTAGTTGAGAAAACTGAGGCCCAGGGAGTTTAAATGACTTGCTCTAAGTCACCCACGCTGTGAATGGCAAAGCTGGGATTGATCCACCAATTCCTGATAAGCACCAGTGTACCCAGACAGCAGCCAGCTGGCACAGAACAGAGGAAATAAAAGGTTGTCTGACCTCCCTGTTTTGTATCTTGTAGCAAGAGCACGTTGATTAATTTCTTTAAATGTCTGGCATGTTGTGTGAGTGGATTCTTCTCCACGGCTCACTGACAGCATCGTGATTTCTTCCTTCAGTGCCGGGCTCTCAGGGACACAAACATGTCAGCTCAAAGTGTTCTCCCCCACAGAGTGCAGGTGTGTGAGCAGCCCTTTCGGAGAGGATAATTTGTTAATTAATTAAAATTTAAACACTGGGTGGGTGGCAAGAATGGTGATTTTCTTGAGAAACTTACTTAAATGGGGTTAAATAATTGAGTTAGCACAGCCAGACCTAACAGAGGGGGAGATGGAAATTTCCTTCTCCTTTCTAAACAAATGCTCATTCGTTTGGAAATCTTGGTTGGTAGCCAATAATCTACCTTGAAGCAAATGAAACCACAGACTTTCTAATTTTACTGTTTGCCAGTAGACAGAATAAAACATACTTTCCCTTAACCCGGGAACATCTGTTGCCTGGTTGACTAGCAACATCAGCAGAAAAGGAGGCAAGGGGGTGGGGATAAATGCGTATCACATGATTGGAAAATTGCAAGGTCCCCAGATCAGCTCTTATCTGTCACTAAAAAGTCAAAATTTTAGAGGACATATGGCAAGCCAGACGAGAATACCAAGAACTATGGGGGGAAATAGGCCAAGGAGAATTTGTTCTGCCCAACACGAAATATATGTAAATAGGGCATTATGCTGACTGATATTTTTTTTTAAAGAAGCATGTCAAAGGAACAGAAGGGAAAATCCAGAAGTAGATATTAGAGCCTATATGAGAATAGGATTTGAAAACCCAGTACTAAAAACCAATTATTATTCAATAATCATTCAAATAAATCATTATTTAATTTTAAAAATTGTTTGGAAAATTGGTTAGCAGTCCGGTAAAAATTAATCTAGACCCACATTTCCCACACACCATATGTTATAAGAGAACTCTAATTAGGTTAATAAATAATCAAAATATTTCAAAAGTCAGTTTAAAATGGAAGAAAAGGGAATAACATTTATTTCAATTGCAGAGAGAAGAGACCTTTTTGTATTTTTTAAGCAAGTAGAATAAATTATTGGAAACAATTGATGGATTTAACCACATAGAGACGAAAAGATTTTGCATGGCAAAAGCATTATCTACAAAATCAGAAGAAAAGGTACTTATTGGGGGAAATCTCTGCAGTTAATATGGCTGTATAAATGATCTTTAAAATCTAACATTTGTAATTCGTAAGATACCATAGAAACCTATAAGATGCAAAGTCCATTCCATAAAGGAGAGATCCATAGCTAGTTTTCATGGCAGGGTAGAGAATCAATTGCAAATAATCTCTTACCATAATAGAAATTGACATTAAAACAATTTTTAAGGTGTTGTGATACTCCCATTGAATTGGCCAAAAAGAAAAAAAAAGCTGAAAAAGAGATAAAATGTTTTATCCAAGAGAGCTGGTGGCAGAGCAGGGGTAGTACTCAGACCAAGGTGGCTTCCACTTCTATACTCTTTCTACTACACTCTCCTGCCTGTAACATGGCTCTCTGCCTTTAAAGGGTTTGTAGTCTCATTGGGACACAAGATTGACCAATGTGAAGCAACTAAGAACAAATACAAGACACTATAGATACAGGCATGAAGCTGAACACAATCCTATGTTCAGAAAGTCAAGAAGGAGAAGTATTAGTGTTAGCCAAGGAAGGGGCTTTGGCTGGGCCTTGGCATGGATGGCCTTCAAGCAGGTGTTTCAGGAAGGAGGAAGTAGAGGGTCTTGGCTACTTAATTCCTTCTCAGGACATACTATAGGTTCCTATATTCATGTTAACTGGAGGGACAGGACAGCAGGAATAACCATAAGGCTAGTCTGGGAATTTAGTAAGTCTTTTGGGAATGTGCTGAAGCCAGCTTAGACCCACCGGGGAAAACCAATTGCTAAATTTTCAGCATGGGTATTTTATCTCAGAAATCAGCACATCATAGAATTAGGGCTTGATTTATTGTTCTGTTGATAGTATAGAGTTAAGAAAAATGTTGGAGAAAATGTCAAGAGTGATGATTAAACTTAAAAGTATGCCCTGTGCTGTCAGAGAGAGGGTTGTTCAACATTTACTAATATACCACTGCTGAACACCCACTTAAGACAAATGGGTCTCTAGCCGTGGAGTATGGGGAAATCCTCTCTGGAGTAGAACTAGTAAAATGTAGGTGACAATGTAATAGCTTAATCACTGGCATGGTACCTAAGTCGGATCATAAACAGTGCCTCAGATATGGTGAAATGAAAGGACACAGCTTCCTTTTGGAAGGTTCTGATTTCTTTCTTTTTCTTTAAGAAAAATTATTTATGTCTTTTGTTTTTCCATCACATTCAGCTGCTAGAGGCTTCTTCTCTAAAGTGGGCTTCTATCTACTCTGGATGTATCTTGTATATACCTACTTATTTTTGTTATTGTTAAATCATTTTTAAGTCATGTTCAACTCTCCATGATCCTATTTGGGGTTTTCTTTTTTTTCTTTTTTCTTTTTTACTTACTTTTTAGTTATTTATTTATTTAGTATATTTAGTTTTCAGTATTGATTTTCACAAGAGTTTGAATTACAAATTTTGTCCCCATTTCTACCCTCCCCCCCACTCCAAGATGGCATATATTCTGGTTGCCCTATTCCCCAGTCAGCCCTCCCTTCTGTCACCCCACTCCCCTCCCACCCCCTTTTCCCTTCCTTTCTTGTAGGGCAAGATAAACTTCTATGCCCGATTGCCTGTGTATCTTATTTTCTAGTTGCATGCAAAAACTTTTTTTTTTGTTTTTGGTTTTGAACATCTGTTTTTAAAACTTTGAGTTCCAAATTCTCTCCCCTCTTCCCTTCCCACCCACCCTCCCTAAGAAGTCAAGCAATTCAACATAGGCCACATGCGTATCATTATGTATAACCCTTCCACACTACTCATGTTGTGAAAGACTAACTATATTTTGCTCCTTCCCAACCCATCCCCCTTTATTGAATTTTCTCCCTTGGCCCTGTCCCTTTTTGAAAGTGTTTGTTTTTGATTACCTCCTCCCCCTGTCTGCCCTCCCTTCTATCACCCCCCCCCTTTTTATCTTCTTCCTCCTTTTCTCCTGTAGGGTAAGATACCCAATTGAGTGTGTATGGTATTCCCTCCTCAGGTCAAATCTGATGAGAGCAAGATTCACTCATTCCCCCCTTACCTGCCTTCTCTTCTCTTCCTGCAGAATGGCTTTTTCTTGCCACTTTTATGTGAGATAATTTACCCCATTCTATCTCTCGCTATCTCCCTCTCTCAATATATTCCTCTCTCATCCCTTAATTTGATTTTATTTATTTTAGATATCTTCCCTTCATCTTCAACTCACTCTGTGCCCTCTCTCTCTCTCTCTCTGTATATATATATATATATATATATATATATATACACACACATACATATACATACATACACATTCACTTATACATATATATATGAACATATATATATATATATATATATATATTTGCATATTCCCTTCAGTTACCCTAATACTGAGGTCTCATGAATCATACATATTATCTTTCCATGTAGGAATGTAAACAAAACAGTTCAACTTTAGTAAGTCCCTTGCAATTTCTTTTTCTTGTTCTTTTTCTTGATTACCTTTTCATGCTTCTCTTGATTCTTGTGTTTGAAAGTCGAATTTTCTATTCAGCTCTGGTCTTTTCACTGAGAAAGCTTGAAAGTCCTCTATTTTATTGAAAATCCGTATTTTGCCTTGGAGCATGATACTCAGTTTTGCTGGGTAGGTGATTCTTGGTTTAAATCCTAGCTCCATTGACCTCCGGAATATCGTATTCCAAGTCCTTCAATCTCTTAATGTAGAAGCTGCCAGATCTTGGATTATTCTGATTGGGTTTCCACGATACTCAAATTGTTTCTTTCTGGCTGCTTGTAGTATTTTCTCCTTGACCTGTAAACTCTGGAATTTGGCGACAATATTCCTAGGAGATTTCTTTTTGGGATCTATTTGAGGAGGTGATTGATGGATTCTTTCAATTTCTATTTTGCCCTGTGGCTCTAGAATATCAGGGCAATTCTCCTTGATAATTTCTTGAAAGATGATATGTAGGCTCTTTTTTTGATCATGACTTTCAGGTAGTCCAGTAATTTTTACATTATCTCTCCTGGATCTATTTTCCAGGTCAGTGGTTTTCCAATGAGATATTTGACATTGTCTTCCATTTTTTTATTCCTTTGGATCTGTTTTATAATATCTTGATTTTTCATCAAGTCACTAGCTTCCACTTGCTCCAATCTAATTTTTAAGGTAGTATTTTCTTCAGTGGTCTTTTGGACCTCCTTTTCCATTTGGCTAATTCTGCCTTTCAAGGCATTCTTCTCCTCATTGGCTTTTTGGAGCTCTTTTGCCATTTGAGTTAGTCTATTTTTTAAGGTGTTGTTTTCTTCAGTATATTTTTCAGTATTTTTTGGGGGGTCTCCTTTAGCAAGCCATTGACTTGTTTTTCATGTTTTTCTCACATCCTTCTCATTTTTCTTCCCAATTTTTCCTCTACTTCTCTAACTTGCTTTTCCAAATCCTTTTTGAGCTCTTCCATGGCCTGAGACCAGTTCATGTTTTTCTCAGAGGCTTTTGTTGTAGGCTCTTTGACTTTGTTAACTTCTTCTGTCTGTATGTTTTGGTCTTCTTTGTCACCAAAGAAAGAATCCAAAGTCTGAGACTGAATCTGAGTGTGTTTTCGCTGCCTGGCCATATTCCCAACCACCTAACTTGACCCTTGAGTTGTTCAGCGGGGTATGACTGCTTGTAGACTAAAGAGTTCTATGTTCCACGCTTGGGGGGGATGCGCCAGCTCTGCCATACCAGCACTCCTCCTTCCCCAAGAACCCTCAACCCGGACTGGGCTAAGATCTTCAGCAGGCTGTGCACTCCTGCTCTGATCCGCCACTTAATTCCTCCCACCAGGTGGACCTGGGGCCAGAAACAACTGCAGCTGTACTTCTGTAGCTGCCCCACCTCCTCTGCCCCCAGGGCAGTAGCCAAAAGGAGAACTCCTTCCACTCCCGCAGCTTTTCCCACTAACCTTCTCTATTGTCTTTGGTGTTTGTGGGTTGAAAGTCTGGTAACTACAATTCAGGGTGCTAGGGCACACTCTGCCTGGCTCCTGGTCTGGTTGGTCCACGCCATTCATGCTGGACTCTGCTCCGCTCTGCTCCTAGTTCTGTGCAGGTTATACCTCACCCAGAGACCATGCAGGCTGTCCTGGGCTGGAGCCCTGCTTCCCTCTGCTGTTTTGTGGGTTCTGCAGTTCTAGAATTGGTTCAGAGCCATTTTTTATAGGTTTTTGGAGGGACTCGGTGGGGAGCTCATGCTAGTCCCTGCTTTCCAGCTGTCATTTTGGCTCTGCCCCCCGCTAACCTATTTGGGGTTTTCTTGGCAAAGATACTGCAGTGGTTTCCATTTTCTTTTCCAGTTTATTTTACAGTTAAGGAAAATGAGGCAAAAAGGGTTAAATGACTTGTCCAGGGTCACACAACTAGTAAACGCCTAAGACCAGATTTGAACTTGTGAAGATGAGTCTTCTGATTTCAAGCCCAATGTTCTATCCACTGCACCACCTAGGTGCTTATTTATATATTCTCTCTTATAATGTGAACTCCTTCAGGTCAAGCAAGGACTTTTTTTTTTTGCTTTTCTTTATATTCTCATCAGTTAGTATAGTGCCTGGCATATATGGTTTGTTGATTGATTTAATGAGTATATCCTTCCTTCCAGCAAGCCATACCTTATAATAAATATTTTAAAAGAAAGAGGGAAAAAAAGTTCTGTGAAAATAACCAGTGCATTGATCACATCTGATAGTATATGCAATATTTCACACACATAGATTCCCACCTCTCCAGGAAGTGAGGAAGGTACATATTCTCAAGTATTCTTCAAGGCTAAGCTCAGACATCATAGTTTTACATCAGTCAGTTAGTTGGTTGTTCTTCCTGCTTGCACTGTCATCATCATGTTGTGTTTTCCTGGTACTGATCATTTTTCACTCTTCAACAGTTCATGTCTCCCCATGCTTCTCTGATTTCTTCATATTTGTCATTTCTGACAGCACAATAGCATTCTGTTACATCCATAGGCCACAACTTGTTTAGCCATTTCTCAATTGATGAATACCTACTTTATTTCCAGTTCTTTGCTACCATAAAAAGTATTGCTGTGTTTTTTTTTTGCACAGATGTAAACTTTATCTCTTTGACCTCTTTGGATTATCTCTGGGTCAAAATGTTTGAACATTTTTTTTTTTAGCAAAATTCTAAATTGCTTTCCCAAATTGTTGAACCAATTCATAGTCCTATCAATAGACTACTAGTGGGCCTGCCCTCCCCCAGCCCAGGAAGACTTTGATTTCATTCCACTACTTGAGTGAAAACCATTTCGGAATCTCTATCCTGTTTCCCCTCTGTTTCTAGGGAGAGAGGGAGTGATTTGGTGTGGGAAAGAAAATGGAATATTTTTGCTTCCTTCCACCCCCTCCCTGGCCTCCTAATAATTTTGCTGCCACTGCTAGTTCATAAGGGATTGTGTTTGCACATACTTAGATAGCACTCCACCCTCCAGACCTTTCTTTTCTTCAACCTGTTCCGGGTCAGGTTCTGTAAAGACCTTGTTCTCTCTGAGGATTAATTCAATGAATGTTAGACACATCATTTTGTACCTTTTTTGGGTATAACTATAGATGGCTATGTCACCTCTCCCATTAGACTGTAAGCACCTTGAGGACAGGGACTGTTTCACTTTTGTCTTTATATCCTTAGGGCTGGGTACATTGCAGATGCTTAATAAATGTTCACTGACTGATTGTACAGAGTACAGTACTGTTCATTGATATTTAATTCATTCAACTCAGTTCTTAAAGCGAGTTCTTAGGGTGTTAAAAACTTAATGTGTTTCTTGTGCTAGAAAGTAATATTAATTCTACTGAACATGTATATGGTGTCTTATAGTTTCCAAAGTCCTTTTGGATGTAGCTACTCATTTGATAAAATGTTTGCTTTGGAACCTATTGGAGACAATCCTTTAACCCCAGAATGACTCTAATGATGGGAATTTCTGAGTCATGGTAGGACAGGATTGGGGAGATATTTGTTTACACGTCAGGCCAGACTTGGCTGTCATTTTCCTGAATAGTCTGGCAAAATTACCGGTCGACATTGCTATGCTCCATGTTTCCCGGGTCTAGACTCTGGTGACCCAGGGCCAGGAGTTCAGTCCAAGTCCGACCTTAAAGGGCTATCAAAATGTGAGTTATTATTAGCTATAGCCAATTCATCTTCAAGATCCACCTCAACTGCTTTTTCCTGCCAGCACTATGGTCCAGCATAATTATTTAACCCTTTTGTCTTTATTTTTTCAAATATGTGCTCTACTCACACCCTATGTGGAAACTTCGTCATGACAGAAAGGTGAACCTGTTTTCACTAAAGCCTTTCTTGCCAAGAAAGGCTTGACTGTTCTTTCTGAACAGAACTGATTCATTGGGCCCAACGGCTGTGCATGTTCAAAACCTGATCAGCTAAACTCAGAGAGGCTCGTCATCGGCGCTTGTTGCTAGGAGATTCATATATTTCATCCATAGAAACTCATGAAGTCTGTCTCCTAGGGCAGGGAAGAATTGTGATCTGTAATGGTGGAGGGAGCTCCCACACCAATAAAACTATAGTCTTGAAGTAAGTATGCTCATACAGGTAAGCTTTTATTTTACCTACTATATTCTGAGTTCCTCAAGGGCAACAACTATGATTTGCTTTAGTTTGAATGTGATATCCTCCAGACTTCATTTCTCCTGCTACCCAAAGATTCTAACCAACCTCCCATCATTTTGTATCATATTTTGTACATCCTATAGATGTGCATGTTGTCTTTCCCATTAGATTGTAAGCTCCTTAAGGACAGACACTGTTTCACTTTTGTCTATGTTTGGCACATTGTTGTCCTTAATAAATACTCCCTGATTGATTGTATAGCCAACCACTGATCACTGATACTTAATTCAATTCAACTCAGTTCTTAAAGATCGAGTTCATATTCCCTGCCTGTTATCATGATAGTCATATACCATTATATGACTTTTAAAAATTGTGCTTTAAGGTTTGCAATGGATGTGTCTATCTATCTATCTATCTGTATATATATGTGTGTGTGTGTGTGTGTGTGTGTGTGTGTGTATGTGTGTATATATACGTATATGTATATACATATGTGTGTATTTATACACACCTGCAAGATTAATTTTCCTAAAATATGACTCTGATTATGTCATTTTCCTGCTCCAAAGCCTCCAATGGCTACTAAACCCAGAATCATAGACTTAGACCTGAAAGAGACCTCAGAGATCATCTCATATAAACCCTTTATTTTAAACATATAGAGAAAATGACACTCAGAAAGAAGTGAAATGTCTTGCCTGCCAAGTTCGTGGGTGGCAGGGCCATGACTCATACCAAAGTCTTTGGATGCTCTTTCCATTCCACTGAACTGCCTCACTTTTCCCTGACTACCCAATGAGGCCTAGATATCTTAGTCTGGGGGCAGCTAGGTGGCATAGTGGACAGCCTGCTGGGCCTGAATTCAGCTCTGGCCTCAGACACTGACTATGTGACCTGGGGCAAGTCACTTAACTCTAACTGCCTCAGTTTCCTCATCTGTAAAATGAGCTGGAGAAGAAAATGGTAAACTACTCCAGTATCTTTGTGAAGAAAACCCCAAATGGGATCACGAAGAATTGGACACAACTAAATAACAACAATGAAAATCAGTTTAGCCATCAAGAACCTAAAAAAAAAAGTTGGCTTCAACCTACCTCATCCCACTTTTTCTCACAGGGCTCCTCATTATATACTCCCCACTCTGGTCAAATTGGACTGCTCCCTTCACTTGGATTATAAGGACTATACCAAGCCTGAAAAGCCTTCCTGTTTGAAGGCAAGCCACAGTGTCCAGAGGCTCAATGAGGTAAGCTGAGTCATTCAAAGAAAACAAAGGCCATTCTGGCTACATTCCCTGGACCCATTCAACAAAGTGAACTGGACCTGGATAGATATCCTCTGAGGTCCCTTCTGGCTTTAGACCTATGAGGCCATGTGGATAGACCTATCCCCCCTGTTCAGGCACAGAGCATTTCTGTAACCACTAACTCCAATTCAGAAAATTTCCCCAGAAAATGGAAAGAACCTCTTTCTGGAAAGGTCACATTGTCCCTGGTGTGTGTCAGGAGGTGGAGTTTAACTGCAGAATTCTGTTGGCACGACCTACTCTTCCAGAACAACCTCTTCAGTGTTGCTTCTGACCTGAACTTGACTCCAGTCTGGTGCGTCTCATGGCTGCGGCTTCTGGGACTGATCTCTGCTGTAGCTGCCTTTTCTGACCCACAACGCTGTCTCATCCCAGCACTTGTTCTGCGTCAACCCCTGCTCCTCCATTGCTCCCAATCTGTCTAATCTAAGATGTTATTTCCCTGCCTGAGGTCCTTTTAACTGCTCAGTTAAGATTTCCCTTTCAGTCTTAATGCTGGGAAAACCTCCTTCCCCATGTACTCATTTTTTTGTTCTTGTTTTTGAGTCATTTTTGACTCTTTGTGACCCCATTTGGGGTTTTCTTGGTGAAGATACTGGAGGGGTTTGCCATTTCCTTCTACAGCTCATTTTACAGATGAGGAAACTGAGGCAAACAGGGTTAAGTGACTTGCCCAGGGTCACACAGCTAGGAAGTGTCTGAGGCTGGATTTGAACTCAGGAAGATGAGTCTTCCTGACTTCAAGCCAAGCAACTTTATGCACTTGGCCACACTAACATTCACGTGACCATATACTAAATCTAACACTATTGGGGTAGGATGCCCAGCCACTGGGCCGGACAAATGGCTTGCTTTCTCTGGGCTTCAGTTCTTTCCTCTCAGTGGATAACTCAGCTAATACCTTCTATTCCAGGGCCCTCCCCACCTGCTAATCAAGATTTCACAGTCAAGCCCTTCCTTCCCTTCTGGAGGTATAAAGAAGATTGATAATAAGGTGTTAGTCAATTACTCCTTATCAGTTGTCCCCAGGGCAGCCAGATGGTGCAGTGCACAGAGTGCTGGGCCTGTATCTTCAGTATCCAGTATCTTCACCAAGAAAACCCCAAATGGGGTCACAAAGAGTCAAAAATGACTGAATAACAACAAAAAAACGAGTATACAGGGAAGGGTTTTTTTTCCCGACATTAAGACTGAAGGGGAAATCTTAGCTGAGCAGTTTAATACATTACTGAAATAATGTCCTCGGGTCTTCTCCAGCCAAATAAAGTTCCTAGTCCACAGTCTTGCAGCATGTTGGAGCCCTCAGTGATTTATAGCAAGAAGGTCAAATTCCCAGTACTTTTGCTCTCAGCTCCTACTAACACTTTTCATTCATTGATACTTCTGCTGAACCCAGGGCTTTTCCAGATATTGTCTCCTCTGATCCTTACAGAAACCCTGGGGGCCTCATAGGTTAAGACTTTTCCCCCTTCCTCCCCCGCCCCCCCCACTTGATGATTGGAAAACTAAGCCCCGGAAAGGGTCAGCAGTGTGCCCAAGGGCACACAGCAACTCACATCTAGAATCTTCTAGTAGAGTGCTTGTTCCACTGAAGAAAACTCGCCAGGAGTGTTCTGTATTTGGGTCTGAACTTCACTGGCATCTGCCCTACCTAATGCAAGTGGCCAGGAGTACAGTAGGAAGGCTGGAAAATGTTGTGAATCGGTGACATTTCTGACAGGCAGCAACATGAAGAAATCATCTCTAGGACTGCCTCCTGGGGAAGACTGGAAATTGTTTATGTCTATAGTTTAGCATCACATTAGGTACAGACACCTGGAAACCTGAACAATAGGGGAACCCTCAGTTAGGGTATCACATCTCCATTATCCTTGTGGGTGATTTCAGTATTAGCTTGATGACATTTACCAGGTATCTAACCTAGGGGAGCTCTGTGCTAGGCACCATGGTAGGGGGAAGAAATTAATCAATCACTGACTTTTTTGAGCATCTACTATACACAAGGCATTGTGTCCACAATGTTAAGGTAAGATTAAGATAATGGCAATTATTTTAATTGAGTCTTGCAACCCTGCGAGCCCTTGTTGGGTAGGTTTTTTTGCCTGTCTAACATGTGGTTCTTACCTTCCAAGAGCTTACAGTCTAGTTGAGTGGGATAGGTCATATGCATGTAAAAACATAACAATACAAATTCAACCTTCAACTTCCATTTGGGAGGGGGGACTTTGCATATGTTAAATGCCAAATGGGTGACACAGGCTACTTGGAGGAATCTCTGTGGGGCTGCTGGGGAGACCACAGGAGGCCTAGTCTTAGTTTGTGTGTTGGACAATGACTAACTAGGGAGGGGATCCTAATATCACAGGACTAGTGGCAGAAGAGACTTCAGAGGTCTTCTAGTCCCACTCTCTTTACACAGATGGAGAAACTGAGCCCCAGTGAGGGGGAAGTGACTTTCCTATGATCAAACTGGTAGTAAGTGGAAGAACTGGTTTTTAGAGTTGGGTCCTAAGACTCTTAAGTCCTGGGAAAAGCTCAGTGCTTTTTCCACGGCATGGGGGAAGACTAGACAATGTAGAATGGTGGAAAGAGCAATGGATGTGAAGTCAAAAGAGCTAGATTCAAATTCCAGGTCTGCTTCTTTCTACTTGTGTGACCTTAGAGAAGTCACCTGCTCTCAGTGGGTCTGCTTCCTCCATTATGATGTGAGGGGATTGGACAAGGATCTCTCTAGTCACTCCCAGCTTTCAATCTCAGGTTTCTCGGGGGCTGGACTGTGTATGCGCTGAGGGTCTTACTTAGTGGCAGCTGGACAATAGAGTTGGGGTGAGGTGGGGAGGCAGCCAAGGAGCTTGAAGCATCCTGGGGATGGTTCTGCCCCTAAATTTTTCTGGTTCTTTTTTCTCAATCTGACACATGTGTGGCATGGGTGGGCTGATAACTAGGTCAGGCCAGAGATGGGAATGAGGCCAGCAGGGCTCCGATAGCAGGGTTTACAGCCTGGAGCTTTCAACTTGTCAGTGAAGCCTCCTTCTCCCCCCATGCCTCCTGCCCCACCCTCCTCATTTCTTTGCATTAGTATCAGGAACAAAAGAAGGAACATTAAACCGTAGGCACTGCATTGGTATCACCCTTTCATGCAGTGCAGGAATGTCTGCTTTGCCAAACCACATACTTTACATCCTTTATGGGGTGACTCACCGGGCAAACAGCCACCCCATTGGTTGGGAGGATCTCCTGATTCTGATGAGGAAAACGGGTTTCCTTGCTATTGGAAGGGAACAGATCACTGCCTGGGCCTGGAGCTGAGCTGTCACCTGGCAATGGGCTCTAAAGATGGGTTAGAATATTACTATGTTTGTAAATTAAATCAGGCTCTGGCTCAGGCCCTCCTTGGGTCCTCCTCGTTATTGCTGATGAAGTCTGGAGGAGACTACTGTCAGTGTAAGGCAAAAAGGAAAAATAACCCAAGTATAGCAAGCAAAGTGTGTGTGTGTGTGTGTGTGTGTGTGTGTGTGTGTATGTGTGTATGTGTGTATTTTGCTTTGGAAGGAAGAACAAACTGGAACATCCGCACCTGTTTTTAATTATCTCTGCGTCCCCTGGCTGGCCCTGTCAGAAGCATTTCTTATTTGACTGAAAAAGTGCAGAGGATTTGGGTTTCAGACTTCACACTTCCATGTCCCCAATCAGTCCTGCTTTAGGTCCCAGGAGATGGAGTTGGTGTGAAATTCTCAAATTCCCCGAAGTGGCTCCATAGCATATAATCATATAAAAAACAATATAGACAACACGTGACACAACACTGGCCTCGATCCTTGGAAATCCTAGATGATGACTGTGCTACATTCTCCCATGGATGAACATGGAGGTGGGCTGGCCAGAGGGGACCACAGCATTATAACTGCAGGCCAACCCTAACTTAACTCCCTCCTAGACCAATTCCCCTACCTCCCTCTGCCACTTCCAATACACCATTATTCCTCTCTCTGGAAAGCAACTAGTTTAGAGGAAGGATGAAGAGCCCTCCAAAATCTTTCTACATGACAGTCTTAGCTCCCCCAAACACAGCTAGGTTGTGGGTTTCCTGTACTGGGGAGCACCACACAGTTTTATGGAATCAGAGAGTGTTAGGGCTGAAAGGGACCTTGAAGATCATTTAGTTCAATCCCTTGTTTTACTAGAAAGGAAATTGAGACACAGAGAGGGGCAAGTAATTTGCCCAAAGTCATGCAGCTAGGGAATGACAGCCAAAATTAGGAGCTCTGTCTTCTGTCTCCCCCAGTCTATTGCTTTCCTCTCCTGCCTCAAAAGAAGAAATGCCCAAACAAACTGTGTCTTAAAAAATAACTCTCCTAGTTCTAGTGATGAGTTCTTGAGTTAGTGCTAGGTTCCTGTCCCTAAAACCCTTTCTATTATTTTCTATGACAATGAATGATATTACCTCTGCTAACTACTTCTATCAGTCTTTTGAACAGCTGTGTTCTTAGTTTCCTCTAATTTCATTGTAACTAGATTGTATTTGTAAGTTTATTATGAGTACAACAAGAATGCCATTTGGCTAATGTTGATGTAATCATAGGCAAGATGAAGCAGACAATGGTCAATTTTTAATAGGGGGAGGAGGATAAAAAAAATTGAAGGAATCCAAGAAACTAATAAACAAAAAACCCTCAGTGGTCTCTTTTGTTTTCACATTACCTTACTTGGATACTTCGGTACCACACACCCATTTGTTCACTCAGGGTCTCAAGTCATGGCTCCTTAGTTGGATTGGAAGCATCTTGAGGTCGTGGCTGTTCTGCATTTTGGGGGGAGGGTGGGAGCAGTGTGCTATAGGGGAAAGATCATGGGATCTGGAGTCAGAGAACCTGGGTTTGAATAAAAACTACATCTGCTTTCTACTACCTATGTGACTTGAAATAAGTCCCTACCTCTCTGGGACTTCTGCCCTCATCTGCAATATAAGAGGGTGTGAATGGGAATGGAAATAAGTATTGACTCATTGCCTTCTATATGCCAAGCATTGTGCTAAGCCTTTTTACAAATATTATCTCGTTTAATCTTCACAACAACCCTGGGAGGGAGGTTATTATCTCCATTCTACGACTGAGGAAAATGAGGTAAACAGAAGTCAAGTGACTTGCCCAAAGTCATTTACAGTTAAGTGTCTGAGGCAGGATTTGAACTTGGGTCTTCCTGATTCCAGGCCTGGCACTCGTTTCAACAATGCGGCTAGCAGCTGTTGTAGGGGGCATAAAACCAATAACAACCAGCTCACAGAACGCTGCAACCCCAGGCTCTTTTGATCCGCTTTACTAAGGAAAGCAATGTTAAGGGGTTAACAATCTCAATTTAATCTAGTATACAAATATCATTCATTTAGTTCAGGGGAAAAAGCCAGCACCCTGAACTTCGGAGCAAATATGAACAAATTACAAACATCAACAGACAGACCAAATACAATTCATAGTTACCAAGAAAACCATCAACATCTGAGTTCAGCTGGAAGGCCCTTAGAGTGGTTGCCTAGAGTCCTGCACCTCCAGGAGTGAGAGTCTTAAGCAAATAGCTCTGTTCTCCCTTTTTATACAGTTTTAGACATCATCAACCATGATCTGAGCGACCAGAACTTAGGCTCCTATGATTGGCTCTGGTGTTAGCACCTCCTTTCATTGGCCCCACCTGGAGCCTTACCTTAGTTACCAATTCATACCCACATAGGCTTAGCACCTAATAGATAGGGGTTTGGGGCTGGGGCTTAGCACCTAGTAAGACTCAATTAAAGACACTGAATTAATCAAAGGAAACAAAGGCCAAACTCTTCAAGGATCCCCAATACAGCGCTCTAACTATTGTGCCACCTGGCTCCCTCTCAAATAGTTGATAACAGCTGGCATTTGCATTTTACTCTGAGTTTTGAATATACTTTACATATTATGTTACTTAAGCCCAGATTCCCAGAATCTGAGAATTGAAGGGGACTTCCACAGCCCTCCAGTTCAATCCCAATCTGGAAGGAATCCCTTCTGTAACAACCTGGCAAGTGGTCCTGCAGCCTCTGCTCGAAAATGGCACCTTCTACACGCAGATAGCAGCTCTAATTGTTGGGAAGTTTCCCTTGATCTCAAGGCCAATTCGGCTTGTTTGCTATTTATAATTTTATTTATTTTATTTTTAATTTATGGAATCAAACAAACATTTCCATAACATAGTAGAATAAAAAAGATGATTGAAACTGCAAATTTATTATATACAATTTGCCATTCCTTTAAAACATATAATAAACTTATCATGTAAATTTCTTTTTTTTTTAGTTATTTCTTCCCTCCCATCCCTCCCAGCCTAGAGATACTATTTGTATCTTCCTTTGCTGTTAATTTGGGTATTTATAATAATCAAAATGACTTAGTCACTCAAAGTTCTTAAAACAATATTGCTGTTACTGTATATAATATTTTCTTGGTTCTGCTCATTTTGCTCTTTGTTATTTTGTGCAAGTCTATTTGTGTTTTACTAAGATCATCAAACTCATCATTTCTTATAGCATTTCATCATAACCATACACCACAATTTGTATAGCCATTTCTCAATTGATGGGCCACCTCACAATTTCTACTTCCTTGCCACCACAAAGAGAGCTGCTATAAATATTTTAAAACACAGAGGTTCTTTTCCTTTTCCCCTAATCATCTTTGGAAATAGACCTAGTGGTAGTATTGCTGGGTCAAAGGGTATAGGCAGTATAAATAATACTAAAAATAATAAGTACTAAAAAAAATCCTAAAAAATAATTCTCTGGTTTTTACAATTGCAACAAGAACATGATACACAGCTAGTTACCAATGTCTATTTCTTAATGTGCTTCACTGGAAAAATACATCAGCCAATTTCAAAATGCTGATATAAATGATTTCAGCGGGGAGGTTATACGTGCTTAAAAATGTTGTTTAAACTGGGCTAGAGAGTCTTTGGATGTGATTCCAGATTACTCTCCAAAATGGTTGGATCAGTTCACAATTCCACCAACAACGAATCAGTGTCCCAATTTTTCCACATCCCTCTCCAATATTTGTCACTTTGCAACTTCTACCCATTGCTCCTGGTTCTACTCTTCCCTACATCAACTTTATTGAGTAGATACTCCAGGTAGTCCCATTTTGCCAATAAGGAAACTGAGTCTCAGAGAGGCTGAGACTTGTTCGTGCTAACCCGATAATACTTGGCAGTTACATGGCACTTTAAGGTGGGTTGTAAAGAACTTTGCAGACAACATCTCGGGTTCTCCTTATCACAACCCTGAGAAACGATGCTATTATTATCCTCATTTTATAGACAAGGAAACTGAGGCTGAAAGAAGATGAATGACTTATCTAGGGCCATGTGGCTAGTAACTGTCTAATGCAAGACTTGAACTCAGGTCTTCCTGACTCCACATCCAGCATCCTATTCCCGGGCCACTTCCTGCCAGGCAGGAGGCAAACTCAGACTGCAGGTTTTCTACTCTTTCCACTCGATTGATGCTATCTTTCTAGAAGGTATCGAAGATTCCTTCCTGATGCTGTGATCTCGAACAGTTCTAGGTACATGCTAGGTTCTCAATATTTCCTTGTTCATTGAAAAAGATAAGTTTGTTCCCCAATTGATAAATGGGCAAAGGGTATGAACAGGCAGTTTTCAGAAGAAGAAATCAAAGCTACCTCTAGTCATATGAGAAAATGCTCTAAATCACTATCGATTAGAGAAATGCAAATTAAAACAACTCTGAGGGACTACCTTACACCTATCAGAAGTGACAAATGCTGGAGGGAATAGGGAAAAATGGGTACACCAATAAGCTGTTGGTGGAGTAGTGAATTGGTCCAACTATTCTGGAGAACAATTTGGAACTATGCCCAAAGGGGTATCAAACTGTACATACCCTTTGACTCAGTAATACCACTATGAGATTTGTCTTTGCTTCAGCACTTGTGGTGGGGGGGAATGATAATACTTTCATTCCAATTCAGCACAACTCTAAATGCTAGTAAATGTTTCCTTATATCAAGCCTAAACCTTTATCTATGTAACTTTTACCAGGGAAACCCTTAGGCCAAGTTCAAATTTAATCTCTTTTTAGTACTCCATCTACTTGAAGATGGGTTTTATATTTTTCATACTTTGTCTTTTCTTTTCCAGGAGGCTAAGTGGTATAGTGGAGAAAGCTCTGAATTTGGAATCAGGATCAGAATTTGGAGTCAGAAATACAGGGTGTCCCTAAAGTCTTGACACCTAGGAAATCTCATTAACATCTCATTAACTGTTTCACAGAAGACTCTGTGTTGTTCAGCAACTTCTTCTCCTGGAGTATGCTAAAGGAGAAGGTGTACTCAATGAAAATCACAGATGCAACACACTTGATCAAACGCACAAAGAGTGAATGACGGTAATGTGGAGCTATTGCATGGAGTTCACGTGAATCTTGCAAAGCGCATCAACCTTTGCATCACAAATGATGGAAATCATATTGAAGACGTTATTTGTTAATATTCCAATTAAATAAAAGGTTGTTGAATATTTCATTCATTTCATTTCTTGAAAATATGCATTTTTGCCTATATGTCCAGACTTCAGGAACACCCTGTAGAATTTGGAGGTAGAAATTTATTAGCTGCCTGATTCTAGGGAAGGCATTTAACTCCTCTCAGCCACCATTTCCCACTCTGTAAAATGGAGGTAATTAACAGCACCTACTTGATTCAGTTGTCAGCATACATAAGAAAACCTCTATAAACTGCTTAAGCCCTAAAGTGCTACATAAATGTGAGCTCTTAGCAACAATAGTAACAACCACAATAATAATAAATATCCCAGTTCCTTCAAGCGATTTTTCCATAGCCTGATCGTGAACCTCTCACCATCCTGGTCACCATCCTCCTGGTCACATTCTCTAGCTTTTCAGTGCCCTTCCTGAAGTGCGGTCCTGAGAGCCAAGCGCAGTACTCTAGACCCACCTAGACCAGAGCAGAGCACAATGGAATTGTAACTTCCCTAGCCTAGATATCACGCCTCTCTCCATGGAGACCAAGATTATGTTTGCTTTTTTTGTTTGACATAACCCGCTATTGACTCATATTAAACTCACAATCGACAAAACTGTTGGACTCTTTTCAGAGGCACTACCGTTTAGCCACGTCTCCCTCGTCTTACTCTTGTTAGATTGATTTTTATATACAAGTGCAAGACCACATTTATTTCTATTAAATTTCATTTTATGAGATTTGGTCTAACATTCTACCTTATCAAGATTTTTTTTGGGGCGGGGGTGGTTCAGATTGCCATTCAGTGTGTTACTATCCCTCCTAGCCCTGTATCATCTGCGAATTAGATGAATATGCCCAAATGTTCACCAGGAGAGGCCAAGCTCTAATTTTTGGGAGCAGTCCTCAGACTGAGAACTCCCTCTAGGCTTATATCAACACATTAAAGACATAATTGCCTTTGGGACCAACCATTCAGGCAGATCAGAATGCACTTAACTATACTAGTTCTCTGGTCCATAAGAATAAGCAATTCCAATACTTCCTGAAATCAAGGGATGGAGGCTATATCTACAAGTTCTAATAACCCAATTAAAAAAAAGAAAAGAATAGAAAACGAGCTTAGTATGGTGTCATGCAGACATTCTGACTTCCTTTTCTTGCTATTTTCCAATGATCTCTTTAATCGTATACTCTCTAAATTTGTTCAGTAACAGGAGTCAAGCTGGGCAGCTAGGTAGCGCAGGGGGTAGAGTGTTGGGTCTGGAGTCAGGAAGACTCATTTTCCTGAGTTCAAATCTGGCCCCAGATACTAACTAGCTGGGTGGCCCTGAGTGAGTCATTTAACCCTGTTTGCCTCAGTTTCCTCATCTGTAAAATGAACTGGAGAAGGAAATGGCAAACCACTCCAGTATCTTTGCCAAGAAAACCCCAAATAGGGGCATGAAGGGTCAGACATGACTGAACAAAAACCAAAAGAAGTCAAACTCACTGATTTAGAGTCCCTAAACTTTTTCCTTTTAATAAATTGGGAATTTTGCCTATGTCGAGTACTGTGGCACCTCCCCTATTTATCAGTCTTTGAAAGCTTTTTGACAGTGACTCAGCAAAACATTTTCTGATTGTTTCAGCGTCCAAGGATGCATTTTTGTTGGGACCAGATAACTTGAACTCTCTTACAAGTACCAACTTGCTCCTTCTCTTGGGTTTCCATATCCCATCAGCCATTTTTGTTTTGTCCTTTTCAGTCCAAAGAGCATTCTCAGAGAAAATGTCAGCAAAATAAACGTCGAGTAATTTTCCCTTCTCTCCACCACGCATTAGCAGCATCCCATATACTGTTACCAGCAGTTGGATGCCTTCCTTGGAAGCTCCTCTTTTCCAGAAGAGAGCTTTAAAAAAAACCTTTGGTTGTTCTTAGCTTTCTTTGCCAACCTCAGCTAATTCCAAGCTTTAGTGGTTTCTAATACTATTATTTCCATATTATGCACATCTTTTAAAAATACAAATTGGCCAAAGATTTCTCTCTGCAACCACATCTATCTGTTTAGACAACTCTCACTTTTCCTCCTCATTATAAAAATGTTTGTGTGTCTTTAGAATTTCATTCTTATTTTAGTCCATAGGATACCATTAATCCTTTATCTGAAAATTTTGAAATTTATTCTCCTCAAATATTGTGGACTATACCTGGTAGAAAATGGAGTGTCTACTTCCCTCAACCATTTTATAGGTTTCTCCATGTTCGTGAGATTTGAGTTTACAGTAGTAGTTTCCTTCATTGCTTCTTCAAAAATTTGAAGGATGAAATTGTCATGTCATTAAGGCAAGCCAAGAAACAATTAACTGTTCTAATTGTGTGTGTGTGTGTGTGTGTGTGTGTGTGTGTGTGTGTGTGTATGGGTGGCGGGGAGAGGGAGAGGGAAGGAGAGAAGGAGGGAGAGAGAGAGAGAGACAGACAGTGAGACAGAGAGAGAGAGAGGGAGAGGGAGAAGGAGACAGAGAGACACAGAGACAGAGACAGAGACACACAGAGAAAAAGCGCAAGAGAGCTCTAACAAGATGTCCAGTTAAGTCTATCACCACCACATCAGACTTCTTTTTCAGGTTTATTTTCTGTTCTTTAAACTTATTAATTTCCTCTTTCTGTCCAGATGCTCTACAGTATACTCTGATGACAACATAATATCTATTTCACAAAATATTCTTCACCATGTTCTCCCCTCTGGTTCCTTGGATTTCCTCCCACAAATGTATCTTTTGAATATTCAACGCTAGTCTGCTGCCCTTCCCCCTTCATTCATTTTGTTTCTTTAGAATATATACCTTTCCAGAGCCATATTCTAGTCCTGTGCCCAATCCTACCAAGTATCACTGATATCTATGAGGTCAAATTTGCTTCCTTGTATTAGAATTTCTAATTCACCTCACTTATTGATCATATTTTGTGCATTTTGTATGACACTGGAAGCTGTGAATTTTATTACCAGGGCCTTTCTTGGATTTTGCCTGCGAATTTCTGGATATTCCTTCTTGTCTTGTAGCTACTCTTAACATCTAGGTAGGTAGACATATAGAACTAGATTTCTCCCTTCCCTTTTCTTTTCAGTTTAAAGCCCCTCCGATTAGATTTGCAAGACTCTAAGCCAACACATTCTTACTAGTCCACATTGGGTATGCTCTGTCGCTGCCTACGAGCCTATCATTTACGTATTTTAAGTCATGGTGGAAAAATCCAAATTCTCTTCTCAGACACCCTATTCTCGATCAGTGATTCACTTCTCAAAATCTGCCTTTCTTCTCTGGAGTCCTTGCCTTTGGTCAGTAACTGTGATGAGAATGCCACCTATAACCTGATGAGCTGAGTTTCTTGCCCAGGACATTATAATCCTTCAAAATTCCTTCCGCTAGTATCATTTATCTTCATGGGAACCACTAGAAGTGGGGTAGTAGTCATCAGGTTTGACAAGTCTTGGGAGCTCTTTGTTATGTATTGGACAAATGCCCTGAGAAAACAACAGAACTCTCTATTGTTGTTACCAGGCTGACAAATAGCTGCCTCAGTACCCCTTATGTTGGCATCACCAACTACCACATTTCTTCTCTTTCTCCTCTTACCTTTACTGGATCGTCCTCTGCCTGATGACATCTGTGAAATCCCCTAATTTGGGGGGCAGGGGTGGGAAACAGTTGTTTCCTTCTTAATGGGTCCAGTTCCTCCGTCTTTGGGAAATAGCACATCTGTTACTTAGCTCTGAGTATTTATTGGTTCTTCTTTCCCCCCTTTTCCTCTGAGCCATGCTTCTGCCACCTTCCAGCCTCTCTTTTGGTCCATATTTCTCCTTTGTTTTCATACTAAAGATCTCTTTTAATTTGTTTTTTGAGACTACTCAATTCTCTTCGGGTCATCTAAGGTAAAGAAAGCAGCTCAGGGGTGAAATGACTTGTCTGAGCTCATATAACTATTATATGTTGGAACTGGGATGTTTGAATCCCAGTAAGGTCTCTTTACTCATTAATAAATGAAGGTCCCCGAGCCCTTGGTAAGATTTGGGCAGAATTTATTTATGCCAAAAGAATGAGCTCAAAACCAGGGTTTGTAAGTTTTGTTAGCAACAGTGACAACAAACCACGCAATGAGTCAGGAAGCCAGTTTCAAACCAATCTCCCTATCTACTCTGCCCAAATCTCCCAAACTCTCATAACCTCTCATAGTGGTATAATTTTGGTGATTTCCAAGGTTGTTTCAATATCCACTGTCTCTTTTGATCCTCATACTGTGGAGGCAGGCAGTGTTCTTCTTTTACACATAAGGAAACTAAAACCCAGTGACTTTTTCAAGTCATATAGCTACTTGGTGACAGTCAGGACTAGAGCCTCATTCCCTTAACTTCTAATCCTCGACTCTTTCTACTACTCCCAGGGGAAATAGCAAGGAGGCCTGGGAAGAGTCCTTCTCCTATTTCCTGGGTCAGTTGGGGTGACTCTGTGGCCCTCCTGCATCTAGTCTCCATTTCTGTTCTAACCAGTGATGGTTCTGTAGTGTCTGTCTATTGCTTTCCCTACTAGGTTGAGCCCACCATACATCTAAAGAAGGGAAAAATATATCCTAGGGCCCTCCTTCAAAAGAAAGTAGAGCTGGGAGTGAAGCTGTAGGTAGTAGATAAACAGAACTACCAGAGTAGAGAGTCATCCACAAAATGTATCTTGAGAATCTCTGCACCTACAAATAATCTACTTTTCCATAGTCTTTCAAATGCTACTATTTGAGAGCCATTCCTTTGGCTTAAGACACCAGCATCTCCAGGAGTTACAATGCAAATAATCCTGGGAAGGGTATGATAGGAGAAGCTGTATATTGAAATAGGGGCAGCTGGATGGCACAGTAGATAGAGTGCTGGGCCTGGAGTTAAGATGACCTGAGTTCAAATAAGGCCTCAGACACTTACTAGCTGTGTGACCCTGGGCAAATAACTTCACTCTGTTTGCCTCAGTTTCCTCATCTGTCAAACGAGCTGGAGAAGGAAATGGCAAACCCCTCCAGTATCTTTGTCAAGAATAGGTGACACAAAGAGTGAGATGTGACTGAAATGACTAGACAACAACATAACGAAATGGAAACAGGACTGAACTTGGAGTCAGAATATCAACGTTCAAGTCACATCCCTTGTACTTACTTCCCTTTTGACCCTGGGCCAGAAACTTAAATCTCAGTGAACCTTGGCCTTCTCACCTATAAAATGTCGATAATGAGATGAAACATTCGGGAATCATTTCTGTATCAAAACCAGGGGCAGACACACTTGCTCTGTAAAGCCCAGAGGGGATTTATTAGCTCAAGAGACTATTCTGAGACCAGGACCTTGTAGAGTATGAAGTGTCAGATACAGGTGAAACTGAGGGTCAGTGAGAATTCCCTGGCTAGGGAGAGCCAGAGCCTGGACTTTCTGACTCAGAGCCCAGAACTCACTGCATCATGGCATGCTGCTGGTCTAAAAATAGAGGTGGGGATATTAACTGAAATGCTCTCAAGTGGGACATTGAAATCTAGCTTTCATTCTTGGAAAAATCTTGTTTAGGAGACACTCACGACTAAACCTCACTGTGACTATCCATTAGATCAGCAAACCTCAGGAATTTTTCAGTTGCTCCATTTAGGTGCTGATCTGAACATCAGTGAAACTTTCTTGGTCTAGAAGTTTCCCAGGCCTGAGTTTTGCTTCAAGATTCCCTGAGATTTCTGGGTTTTCAAAAGATTTAGAAGAGTTTCTGTTCCCTTTCTCCTTGTCAACTAGAGAGGCCAGTGTAGCAAACTGAATCCAGTCAGGTAAGACTCCAGAGAAGTCACTCAACACCCACAGAGTCAGCTTCTTGTAGTTTTAGAATGATGTAATGCAGGGACAGGGAAATAGATTAGATAACCTGTTCAGGTGAGGGCATCAGGAGGTAGGCTTTTCTTCTTTTCTTTTTTTTTTAGTCCAATAAGTTTATTTTTGAAAATGTACACAAAAAATGTTGAACCATTTCATGCATCTTCAGCAGCTGGAGCATCTCCACCCTTGGTGTTCCTGGTACATATCACTTGTGCTCTTTGTTTGGAAACCAGCTTAATCAGACCTTTACTAAGCAGCTCCTGGAGGGCTGTTCGGGCTAGAGAACCCCGGATCTTCAGTCTCTCTGAGACTACTACAGGGGTAATAAGTTTATAGTTGGAGACCTCCTTGCACTTTGTCATACGTTGCTTTGTGAAACAGAACCAGATTGTTGAGCTTGTCTAGAACTTTTTCCTTAGACCACTTCTTCTTCTTAGTTTTGCCCTCAGACTTGTTCACAGGATCTTTGTCCTTCTTGACTGACTTGCTGGCATCTTTCTTCTTCTTATTGTCCTTGGGTAGCATGGTGAGGCTTCAGGAACTCCTGCTCCTGACGCCCCCAAGCCAAGATGTCAGACAGAAAGGACTTCTTCTTTTCTTAATTAGAAACTTCCAAGTTGCTGGGGGCCAGCATTTGGTCTGTCAACTCGTGATGTAGTAAAAAGAGCACTTGCTATGGAATCGGATGGTTGGTCTCTGAATTCTGACTCTTTGATTACCAGCCATGTGACCTTGGGTGATTAGGTGGTTTAGTGGATAAGAGTATTAGGCCTGGAGTACAGAAGACCTGAATTCAAATCTGGCCTCTGACACTTACTGTGTGACCCTGGACAAATCACTTAACACCTGTCTGCTTCAGTTATTTCAACTGTAAAATGGAGATAATAAGAATACCTTCTCAGGATTGTTGTGAGGATAAAATGAGGTGATATTGGTAAAGTGCTTAGCACAGTGTGTGGCACATAGTAGGTGTTTAATAAATGTTGTTTCCTTCCTTTCCTTCCTCCCAAATCCCTGCCCCTTCCTGGCCCAGGGTTTCCTCATCTACAAAATGAAGGGGCTGAATTAGAATATCTCTAGGGTTCCTTCAAGCTTTAAATCTTAAGACCTTATAAAGTCGGTACACCAAGAAGCAATTATAGACAGTATGGTACATGAACTTGCAATGAGAAAACATGTTCAGTCTCTCCTCAGTCACCAATGTTCTATGCACTCTTGGGCGAATCATTCAATCTCTGTGAGTCTCGGTTTCTTATCTGTAAAAGGACAGATTACAATACCTTCCCTATCTACCTCACCAGGAGGGTACAACATGCTTTGCCAATTGTAAAAGTGAGCTCTTATTATTATCAATATAGAATCACAGAGCTGGAACCTCCTAGATCATTTAGGCCAAGTCCTTATTTTATAGCCCCTCTGTAGAGAAGGAAATTACTTGCCAAAGTTCACTCAGACCAAAAGTTCCTAAACTATTTTGTCTCATGGACCCTTTGGTAGTCTGGTTTTCACTTATTGAACCTTTGAAGGAATAATGTTTTAAAATATATAAAATAAAACACATAGGATCACATACTGAAACAGTTGTCAAAATTTTTTTTAAAAAAAGTTCAAAGGCCCCAGGTTAAGAAGGCCTGGCTTAAGGAGTTAACAACAGAGTTAGAAGTAGGACCCAGAGGAAGTTGCTAAGATCAGCCAGTCCTCTTTCCACTGGACCTTGCTACCAAAACTCACATGAGGCTGAGCCATAATAGAAAGCTAGTTAAATTATTTGCAATGAGAAACCTAATTGTAGAGTGGCCTGGTGCAGTCTCTTCTAAGTAGGGAAGTTTCCTTGGGAAACTAAATTAAGATCAGAAGGCCTTTTGGTAAATATAAGGAGTCAAAATGGAAGGTACCAGTAGAGATTCATCTGAAGACAAGGACTATATTTTATTTATCTTTGCATCACCCAGTGCCTCTTGGAGGGCTTTGTCTATCATGGGTACTAAAACAATAGTGGTTGAATTTGAATTTGCCCAGTTCAACCAGATTCTCCTTTATCCTGTGAACCAAGGTGGAATAGGCTTCTTCTTCTATAGCAGTTCTGGAGATCCATGGCCTCAATTTCCTCATCTGCAAAATCAAGGTATTGAACTAGATGAACCCTAAAGTACTTCTAAATCTGATGATCCCATGATGCCTCACCTAGCATAACGAGGTCCTTCCTCAAACTGAACTGCCAAGCATTCAAACTCTGCTTCAGAGAGCACAACTCCAATGGGCTGGCTGTGTTGTTTGAATGCAAAGTGTCTGCTTGCCAAAAGACTATTTTATGGAGAACTCACACAGGGCAAATGTTCACATGATGGTCAGAAGAAGCCATGCAAGGATACTCTCAAGGTCTCTCTCAAGAACTTTGGAATTGATTGTGTGACATGGGAGACACTGGCACAAGAACGCTAAGCATGGTGTGCCCACATCAGAGAAGGTGCTGTGCTCTATGGACAAAGCAGAATTGAAACAGTTCAAAGGAAATGCAGGATACGCAAGTTTGGAGTATCCACCCCAAACGTTTACATGGACTATTTGTGCCTCACCTGTGGTAGATCGTTCTGAGCTTGTATTGGTCTGATCAGCCACAGCTGGACACATTGAATCTTGACTCAAGTATAGTGATATCATTTTGGTCCTGTTTGAAAATAGACAACAACCAACCAACCAACCTAGCATAGTATTATAACACTTTCTTTTCTCAATATTTCAAATTGCCATTCAGTTCTGCCAGTGCTTAGCCCAGTAGGCACTTTTATTAAATAGGTGCTTAATGAATATTGATTGACTGACTGATGTAAAAGTAGCAAGCTTGGGTCTGTGAAGTTCTCAGCATAGAAGGAGAAGAGGATTATAGGTCTTAGAGCCTGATCACTCACTCTCTCCATGCATGATCTTAAGCAAGTCAGGATCTGCAAGAGGAGGGCAGAGAGAGACCAACATCCCAGAAACCAAGAGGGAACATTCAAGTGGAGGAGAGAAGTGATTCTGGAAAGTTTCCAAGAGGTCGAGAAGGAGAAGGGTTGGTGAAAAGTCACTGGATTGAAAGGGTAAAGGGAGCAGCTTTAGTGAAGCAGGGATATTAGAAGTTAAAATTTAAAGGGGTTGGGAAGTGAGTGGGTGATGAGGAAATGGCACCCTGAGTTGGGATGATTTTTTTCTAGTAGTTTGGCTGTGAAAAGCAGGGGAGGAAAGAGGACAATAGCTTGAAGCTAAAGTAGAATCAAGTGGAAGTCTGCTCTTGTCTTTGGTGCCACCATTTCTGAATTCTCTTGTCTTTTTGACTTTGGAATTACCTGCAACTCGTCCCTGTTCCTCACTTCTATCCAATCAGATACTGAGCCCCACCTTGGCAACACCTTTTTCATCTACTCATGCTTCTCTTTTCCCATTGCTACCAGCCAGGGCAGCCCTTATTACTATCCTCCTGCAATTGTGTCTTAACAAGTCTTCCTCCATGCCCTTTAAGAGAATTGAGGAATCTTTTCTCCATGGCAAGAGTTTTGGCTCTCACATGAAGTGGGTGTAGGGGATGAGGTAGAGGAAGAAATCTTCTGGGGGCTGAACATGGTATAGAGTAAAGAGCCCTGGAAAAAGGTTCTGAGTTCAGAGGTTGTAAGATTGTAAGTCCCATCCCTATCACTCACTAACTCCATGAACGATCTTAAGCAAGTCAGGGTTTGAGAAACCAGTAAAATGAAGGAGTTAGACAGGATCATTGCTAAGGTCTCTCCCAGCTCCAACACTCTAGGACACCCTACCCAGGCCATTTTGATTTCCAGAGTTGGGCTACTGCTTTTCCAGTTATCATCTGGGCAATCTAGACCCTGTTATTACTTCATATTTAGAATTTGTAGCTCACTGTAGAAGTTCCAGGAGGGAACAGGATGGATGACATTGGAACATTAGGCAACCCTGACATGTTTTACCCAGGGCTGTTCTGGAGGCGGGAGGTGGGGGAGGGAGGGGGAAAACATACTCAGTTTACATTAAACGGTGATAACATCTTTGGCTTCGGTCTTTTCTCCTTGGCCTCTTGCGAGGAAGTGACCCAATCCTGAGAGTTGTCTGAAATAAACCATGCTTTGTCCTTGGCAGCTTACGGGATTATCAGAATGTAGAGAAGGAAACTCACAGGATTTCAGCGTTGGAAGGGCCCTCACAAGCCACTGAATCCAACTTGTTGTTGACCCAGAATCCCCTTTACATCTACAATGAGTAGGCATCTAGCCTTATTCACCTGAAGAAATCTAGTGTGTGTCTGTGGAGTGAAGATGTGTGGAGGGGAACCTATTAGCTCCTAAGGCATTACATTACATTTTTGGATTGTTCCAATAATTAGGAAATTTTCTCCCTCAACTTGTAGGCATTCAGGAACGAGAAACAAAGAAAGATTGTATTGCAAGTTGGTGCTGTCAACCCATGAGAAAGCAGGAGATTTGGATTCCACAGCTCATAAAGGCAGTTAGGTGGCCTAGGGAATAGACCACTAGGCTTGGTGCCTGGAAGACCCGAGTTCAAATCCAGTCTCAGATACTTGCTAGCCATGTGGCCCTCGGCAAGTCACTTAACCTTTGTTTATTTCAGTTTCTTTAACTGTAAAATGGGGATAATAAGCTTCTACCTTCTAGGGTTGTTACGGGGATCAAATGAGATAGTATTTGTAAAGTGCTTAGCACAGTGCCTGCACATAGTAGGGACCTTAGGAATCTCCTGGTCTAACTCTTTCATTTTACAGATGAACAGACCGAGGCCAAGAGAGGTTAAGTGTCTTGAAAAGAAGGTAATGGCAGAGGTAGGAGGGGGACTGAAGTTTTCTGAGTCTTAGGAATATTATTTTAAATCTACTGTACCTTTTGGGTTCCTACAAAAGTTCTGAGAAAACTCTGGAACGTGTGTGTGTGTGTGTGTGTGTGTGTGTGCCCATTAGCACAAATGTAGGCTACAATCTATGTACAGGGGCCTGTACCCATGTGCAAATGAGCCTATTGACCTTGACCAAAAGCAGAGCAAAATTTAAATTCCTTTGAAATCCTAAGACTGCGAGCTCTGGCTTCATTCAGAGAAAAACAAACCAACAAAACAAAGCAAAAAACAAACAAACAAAAAATCCTTGTCCAAGTAGAAACTCTCTGGGCTTTTATGGGTCATTAAAACCAAGTTCTTAAAGCCAGAGTTCCTCACAAGTACCTGCTTCTTCGTAGCTTTAGTTGTTATAGGTGGAAACTTACATATTTTGTAGAATGAAGAACTGGTGGCAAACTTAGAGATCACTGATCCTTTCATCTTATGGATGGGGAAACTGAGGGCCCCTATGATCATAGGATTTTGGATTTAGAGACAGAAGGGGCCTTAGAGGCCATCTGGTCTAACTTCCTCATTGAGCAGACAAGTACCTGAGGGCCAGAGAGGTTAAGTATCTTCCTGAGGTCCAACAGGTGGTGAGAATCAGAGTCAGGATCTGAATCCAAGTCCTCTGTTTCCAAATCCAGCATTCTTTTCACTGGTCCATGCTGCCTTTTGCTTATGCTCATGCAAATATTTGGTCCTATAATAAGAACCTCTAAATCCAAATCCAGTGTTTTTCTGTTATACCAGACTGGCATTTCAGAGGCTAGTAGAACTTTAGGGAGCTAGGTGGCACAGTGGATAAAATGCCAGGCTTGGAGTCAGGTCACTTACTAGTGACCTTGGGCAAGTCACTTAACCCTGTTTGCCTCAATTTCCTCATCTATAAAATGAATTGGAAGAGGAAATGGCAAACCCCTCCGGTATCTTTGCCAAGAAAACCCCAAACGGGGTCATAAAGAGTCAGACGTGACTGAAAATGACTGAACAATGACAACAAAAAAGGAGGAGCTGCTAGGTGGTGCAGTGGATAAAGCACCAGCCCTGGAGTCAGGAGGACCTGAGCTCAAATCCAGCCTCAGACACTTGACACTTACTAGCTGTGCAATCCTGGTCAAATCACTTAACCCTGATTGCCTCTCAAAAATAAAAGGTTGCTCTTTCACTGGTTTCACATAGTCCTTAACTCGATCATATATTTGAACTGGGACAATGATCCGCTCCAGACTAGGAGTTTATTTGCAACGGATCTCTTTCACTAGGGATCTCTTTCACTAGGGATCGTAAACCACAGAGGGAAGCGGTAATGTGGCAATCTTCCCTGATTTTCATCCATCCATTCTTTAAATCATTGTTAGACATCTTGTATATGCACAGGATCATACCAGTCTGCCCAAAAGGAGCTATAGGCTTGGGAGAAGAAGCTTTCTATATCTGAATACCTATAGAAAATACCTATAGAAAAATAGAAAAAGTGAGGTCTAATGGATTGCACATGCGATTAAAATAAGACCAGAAAATCAACAATTAATAATTCCAAAATAAACACGAGATTTTGAAAATTAAAGGCATGTTAAGCAGGATGTTTTTTAAAAAGCAATTGAGGGGCAGGGAGGTGGCACAGTGAATAGAGCACTGGCCCTGGAGTCAGGAGGATCTGAGTTCAAATCTGGCCTCAGACACTTGACACTTACTAGCTGTGTGACCTTGGGCAAGTCACTTAATCCCAATCAACTGACTTTCTTCCATCCAAAAAAAAAGCAATTGAAAAAGCAAAACAAAGCTTAATAACATTGAGAATCCAGTAGTTAACTAGATTAAAAAAAGAAAAACAAAATTAACAAAATAAAAAAATGAAAAGAGAAAATTCATAACAAATGGAGAGGAAATAAAGAAAATTATCAGAAACTCTTATACCAACCAAATTGTATATTATTATACCAACACTGAAAATTTCAGTAAGATGTACAAATATCTAAGGAAACATAAAATACCCAAACTAACAAAACAAGCAATATATATTCCAGATAATTCAGTCTCAGAGTGACATTGAATAATTAATGATCCATTAACTCTAATTTGCCAAAGAAAAAAATTAATCATATACTCTGCATTTTAGGCATATCTTCCAGAAACAATGTTGTTTAATTTAACATTATTCTAAATCCAAGCATTTCTGACCAAGAAAGAGAAATGTCCAAAGTGGAGTAGCTACCCCATGCCCTCATACATCTTCCTCTCTCCGAGACGGTTTGAGGTAACATCTATAAGAAACTCGTAGAAGAAAAAGCACGATTGCCAAAATAAGTTTGGATTGACATTCCAGAATAGTTTCCTAACAATAGTCATTGCCTAATTTCTTCCTGGAAAATGTTCCTCACTGATTGAAAAGAAACACATCAATTATCCTTTCTGAATGTAATAGTTTGGGTCATAGCACTACTCTTTCAGGGAATGGGGAAAGAGGAAACTACCCTTGTCTGAGTCAATAGTCCAATCATTTCAAGGTTAGGAGGAAGACAGGAAACTTAATGAGACAAGAGGTATTCTTTGTTCAAAGTTTAGTCTCTAGCCTTAATCCATTTCCTTAAGAAAGGGCTGTTGATCTCAACTCATCTAAGTAGACAAGTCTAGTAAGGGATACACTGACTGAAATCTATGAACAAAAAAGAGCCTAGGTGTCATAATTCAGAAAATTTAATGGATAACTACCCAAATAGCTTAGAATCAGAGGGCAAAGTAGAAATTGCAAGAATCACCTCCAGAAAGAAATTCCAAAATGAAAACTCCTAGGAATATGATAGCCAAAATCAAGATGTCCCAGATAAATGAGAAAATGCTGAAAGCACACAGAAAAAAAAATAATTCAAATATTGTGGAGCTACAAGACTTGACAACTACCATAATAAAGCAATAGAGGGGTTAGAATATGATATTCTGGAAGGCAAAGGAACCAGGATCACACCCAAGAATAGCCTATCCAGCAAAAATGAGTATAATTCTACAAGGGAAAAAATTGGTATTTTATGACATAGAGATTTAAAAAGGAGTTCTAAAAAATTCCTTCTGTGACACAAATATGGCTTTGATACCTACACTAGAAAGAGACAAAAGAGAGGGGGAAAACAATAACTATAGACCAACTTCCCTAATGAATATTGATGCAAATTTTTTAAAAAATAAAATACTAGCAAGAAGATTACAACAATATTATCATAATTACCATATGCTACAACTAGGCTGGATTTATCCCAAAAATGTAGGGCTGGTTCAATATTAGGAAAACTATAAGCACAATTGACTACCTCAGTAACAAAAGCAGCAGCAATCTTATTATGATTTAAATAGATGCAGAGAAAACTTGACAAAATACAACATCCATTCCTGTTAAAAACACTAGAAAGCACAAGAATAAATAAAAAGCACAAGAGCTTTTTTTTTTTAAAAAAAAAATAAAAAGTATCTCTCTAAAACCAAAAACAAGCATTATCTATGATGGGGATAAACTCAAAACTTTCCCCATAAGATTAGGGGTGAAGCAAGGTTGTCCATTATCACAACTATTATTCAATATCATACTAGAAATGCTAGCTATAGCAAAAAGACAAGAAAAAGATATTGAAGCATAAGCAATGAGGAAACAAAATTATCACTTTTTGCAAATAATATGATAATTTACTAAGAGAATCATAGAGAGTCAACTGAAAAACTAGTCCAAACATTAACTTCAGCAAAGTTGCAGGATATAAAATAAACCCATACGAATTACTAGCATCCCCTGTGCTACCAACAAAACCCAGCAGGAAGAAATGGAAAGAGAAATTCTGTTTAAAATAACTATAGCTATTATAAAACATTTGGGAATCTTTCTGCCAAGACACACATAGGAACCATATGAACATAATTATAAAAATCATACAAAGACAGATATATATGTATACATATATACATATATATATATAATTGGAGGAATATTAATTGCTCATTGGTAGGCTGAGCAAATATAATAAAAATCACAGTATTACCTAAACTAATTTACTTATTTGGTGACATACCAACCAAACTACAAAAGAATTAATTTCTGTACTTTACAGAGCGAGAAATAACATGGTTAGAAAAAAAAATTCATCTGGAGAGAAAAAAGTAGAGTATCAAAGGAGTATCTTTTTTTTGCCTGTGTATCTTATTTCTTAGTTGCATGCAAACACTTTTATTTTTGTTTTTGAACATTTGCTTTTAAAACTTTAAGTTCCAAATTCTCTCCCCTCTTCCCTTCCCACCCACCCTCCCTAAGAAGGCAAGCAATTCAACATAGGCCACATACATATCATTATGTAAAACCCTTCCACAATACTCATGCTGTGAAAGACTAACTATATTTTGCTCCTTCCCAACCCATCCCCCTTTATTGAATTTTCTCCCTTGGCCCTGTCCCTTTTTGAAAGTGTTTGTTTTTGATTACCTCCTCCCCCTGTCTGCCCTCCCTTCTATCATCCCCGCCCCCCTTTTTATCTTCTTCCTCCTTTTCTCCTGTGGGGTAAGATACCCAATTGAGTATGTATGGTATTCCCTCCCCAGGTCAAATTTGATGAAAGCAAGATTCACTCATTCCCCCTCACCTGCCCCCTCTTCCCTTCCTACAGAACCACTTTTTCTTGCCACTTTTATGTGAGATAATTTACCCCATTCTATCTCTCCCTTTCTCCCTCTCTCAATATATTCCTCTCACATCCTTTAATTTGATTTATTTTTTTAGATATCCCTTCATATTCAACTCACCCTGTGCCCTCTGTCTATACATATATATACACATATATATATATATATATACATATACACACACATATATACACACACAACACAACACAAACACACACACACACACATATATATATATATATATATATACATACATATATATATATGCATATTCCTTTCAGCTACCCTAATACTGAGGTCTCATGAATCATACACATCATCTTTCCATGTAGGAATGTAAACAAAACAGTTCAACTTTAGTAAGTCCCTTGTGATTTCTTTTTCTTGTTTGCCTTTTCATGCTTCTCTTGATTCTTGTGTTTGAAAGTCAAATTTTCTATTCAGCTCTGGTCTTTTCACTGAGAAAGCTTGAAAGTCCTCTATTTTATTGAAAATCCAGATTTTGCCTTGGAGCATGATACTCAGTTTTGCTGAGGAGGTGATTCTTGGTTTTAATCCTAGCTGCATTGACCCCTGGAATATCACATTCCAAGCCCTTCGATCCCTTAATGTAGAAGCTGCTAGATCTTGTATTATTCTGATTATGTTTCCACAATACTCAAATTGTTTCTTTCTGGCTGCTTGCAGTATTTTCTCCTTGATCTGGGAGCTCTGGAATTTGGGGACAATATTCCTAGGAGTTTTCTTCTTGGGATCTATTTGAGGAGGCGATCTGCGGATTCTTTCAATTTCTATTTTACCCTCTGGCTTTAGAACATCAGGGCAGTTTTCCTTGATAATTTCTTGAAAGATGATATCTAGGCTCTTTTTTTGATCATGGCTTTCAGGTAGTCCAATAATTTTTAAATTATCTCTCCTGGATCTATTTTCCAGGTCAGTGGTTTTTCCAATGAGCTATTTCACATTGTCTTCCACTTTTTCATTTCTTTGGTTCTGTTTTATAATATCTTGATTTCTCATCAAGTCACTAGCTTCCACTTACTCCAATCTAATTTTTAAGGTAGTATTTTCTTCAGTGGTCTTTTGGACCTCCTTTTCCATTTGGCTAATTCTGCCTTTCAAGGCATTCTTCTCCTCATTGGCTTTCTGGAGCTCTTTTGCCATTTGAGTTAGTCTATTTTTTAAGGTGTTGTTTTCTTCAGTATTTTTTCTGTATTTTTTGGGTGGAATATCTTTTTTAAATGGGGAGGAAGGAGGGGTCTAGCAGTGCCAGACCTCAAACTATATTATAAAGCTGTAATCATCAAAACAATTTGAAACTGGTTAAGAAACAGAGTGGTTGATCAATGGAACAGATTAGGTACATGATATACAGAAATAAATGAGCCCAGAAACCGAGCATTAGATTGACTAAGATGATAGAAAAGGAAAATGATAAATGATGGAGGGATTGTGAGAATATAGGTACACTAATACACTGTTGGTGAAGCTGTGAACCAGTCCAAATATTCCAGAAAGTAATTTGGAAGTATAAGTAAAAAGTAATTAAACTGGGCATACCCTTTGGGCCAGCAATACTACTACTAGTTCTCAACCCCAAATATGTATGTATATATGTATATATATATGCACATATACATATATACACACACATATGTGTGTGTATTTTATACCAGAAATGCACAACTCAACATTATAAAAACATTTTGCATAAATCAGATTAATAAAGACAGCATAAATTGTAAAATACACTTCTCAAAGATATGGAAATAGATATATTTACATATAGACACACATATACATATATAATATACATATTTATATATATGTATATATATATATATATCCCTACTATGTGCCAGGCACTAGGGTAGATTTATAAGAATAAGAATCATTCCCCAATTGACAAATGACCAAGGCAAATGAACTGGCAGATTTCAGAGAAAGTAATTAAAACTATCAATAGTCATATAAAAATCCTCCAAATCAATAATAATTAGAGAAATGCACATTAAAACAATTCAGAGGTAACATCTCACGCATTAGATTTGCTAAGATGACAGAAAAAATGATAAATGATGGCGGGATTGTGGAAATATACTAATATCAACACACTGTTGGTAGAGCTGTGAACTAGACCAACCATTCTGGAAGTGAATTCAGATGTATGACCAAAAAGCAATTAAATTGTGGTTGAAATCCCAAAGATATCAAAGGAAAAGAAAAATGACTTCTATGTACAAAAATATTTATAGCAGCTTTTTGTGGTAACAAAAAATTAGAAACTGAGGAGATGCCCATCAACTGGGGAATGGTTGAAAAAGTTATAGTATGTGATTGCGATGGAATTCTATTGTGCAGTAAGAAATGATCATGGGGATTGTTTCGGAAAGAACTGGGAAGACTTGTCTGAGCTGATTTAAAGTGAAGTGAACAGAACCAGGAGAATAACTTACACAGTTAACAGCAATATTTTAAAAATAATCAACAGTGAAAAGACTTAGTAACTGATCAACACTATGACCCATGACAGTTCCAAAGGATTAGGGATAAAAAATGCTATCCATCTCCAGATAGAAAACTGATGGAGAGTGCAGACAGTAGAAGCATATTTTTTCCTTTCTTTTCTTTTTTATTCAGAATATGGCTAATGTGAATATTTTTTTGCATGACTTCATATTTGTGATGGATTTTGTATCTCTTGCCTTCTCAATAGGTGGGGGAGGGTTTGAGGGAAGGGAGAGAATCTGGAACTTAAAAGAAAATAAAATTGAATACAATTGAAAAAATATTTCTAGAAAAACTGAAAAGAAGCTTTTAAATATGATTTCACACACATTAAAAAAAACCTTCCAGTTCTAGATGGATTTAAAAGTTAATTTTAACAAACCTTTAACCCACAAATAATCCCTACTTTATATACTGTCAAAAATTGAGGGGAAAAAACCACCTCATAGAGGCAGCTAGGTGGCACAGTGCGTAGAGCATGGGCCCTGGAGTCAGGAGGATGTGAGTTCAAATTTGGTCTCAGACATCTGACACATGTACTAGCTGTGTGACCCTGGGCAAATCACTTAACCCCAATTGTCCTGCCTTCCCCCCTCCAAAAAAAAGCCACCTCATGAAAAGATACTAATTCTAAAATAAAGGAACAAAAATAAGAAAAGAACAGAAAAACAGATTAATATCTCTAATGATCTTTGAAAACAAAAACATTAAATAGAATAGTGGCAAAGATAAACAAAAATATCATGAAAATTTGTTATAACTAATTTGGAATATACAACTCAACATTATGAAAACATTTGCACAAATCAGATAAATACAAATGCCATAAACTACATTATTATATCAATACATTCAGATAAAGCTTTAATAAAATGTAAGATTCACTTATATTAAAAAGTACAGGAAAGAAAGAACCTTTCCTTAATATGATCAATATCACGTATCTCAGAAGAAAAGTTAAGATTGTTTGTAATGGAGAAAAAAATCAATTATTATTTGCCAATTGACCAATACATATTTATTAAGTACCTACTATGTGCCAGGGACTGGGCTCTAGGCTAGTATACAAAGACAAAAAGGAAATACTATGCTTTTGAAGGGGGAAGATGACATGTGCATATCTTCATATATGTATGTGGATATATACAGATATAAGTATAGACATAATTTACACTATATATCTATACACACATGTTTACACGACAGGTATGTAATATGTATGTATAGACAAAATGTAATTTTGATAGGGAAACACTAGCAACAGGATAGATCATGAAAGAATTCATATAGAGGACTGTTCTTGAATTGAGTCTTGCAGGAAGTAAGGGTTCTAAGAATCAGAAGTGATGTGAGAGGGCTTTTTTTTCTTTTTCAAAAAATGTAGCTTATTTTATTTTACTTTCTGTCAATTACACATTAATTTTCTCTTCTTCCTATCACCCCCTCCCATTGGAAAAAAAGGAAAACAAAACTCCTCTAACACATAAGTATAGTAAAACAAATTCTCACATTAACCATGTCTAAAAGTGTATGTCTCATTTTGCACACTGAGTCCACTTCTCTGTCAGGAGATGGGTAGCATGTTTCATTGTTGGGCTTTGGGATTGTGGTTTGTCACTGGATTGATCAGAGTTCTTTAATCTTTCCTTCAGCTAAAGCATAACTGATTTTGCTCCAATCCTTTATTTTAACTCTTTGTGAGTCTGTATGTTTCAAGTATGGTTTCCTGTAAATCATATAGTGTTGGATTCTTCTTTGTAACCCATTTTATTATATTCTCTTATTTTATAGGTGAATTCGTCCCATTCAAATTCACAGTTATAATAGTTCATTGTGTATTTCCCTCCATCCTAATTCTCTTATATGTCACCTTATCTTTGTTTCCTGTCCCTCCCTTTTTAGATGAGAAGAAGATGGTGAGAGAGGAATGTGCTCAGCCCCAGCACTCTAGTCTTGGTACACTATGACTCTACCCTACTGCCCCTTTTCTCTTTTCCTCATCCATAATCCAAACTTAAGTTCTTATCCTTTTTTTATCTTCTTTCAAGCCTCTTTTCATAATCCACCTTCCTTTGTTTTGCTTAGGACTAATCCTTCCCTTAAACTCCTCTTCTTAGTGTCCCCTCATCCTTCTTCCTTTATGTATTTCTGTACCTGACTGTGTGTATATTCTTCCTTGCTTTGTCCAGTTCAGATGAAAATGAGGTTCTCTATTCCATTCCCTATTCCTTCTACCTCGTTTGTATAGTCTTCTACATGCAAACCCTGATTAGGTGAGACAATTTTCCTCACCTTTCCCTTTTCCTTCCCCACCCCACCACTGTACTCCTTTTCCTTACCCTTTCCATTATTTTTTAAGGTTGCCAAATATAACAGGCCCTCTGTAATTAGACCCTTTCTATGATCTCTCACAATGATAAGGTTCCAAGGGGATAGATGTATCATTTTTTTTCATATTGGAATTAGTTTATCCTGTTTTAGTTCCTTATGATTATTTGCTCAAGTTTACCTTTCTGTGCTTCTCTTGACTTCTGTGTTTGTATTACAAAATTTCTATGCAGCTCTAGTCTTTTCATCAGGAATTCTTGAAAGTCCTCTATTTAATTAATGATTCTTCCCTACCCCACCACCTTCCTCCAATAGGATTATACTTGGTGGTGCAGTGGATAGAATGCTGGACCTGCAGTCAAGAAGACTCATATTCCTGAGTTCAAATCTGGCCTCAGTCATTTACTAGCTGTGTGATCCTAGGCAAATCACTTAACCAATCATTTGCCTCAGTTCCTCATCTTAAAATGAGCTAGAGAGGGAAACAGCAAACTACTCTGGTATCTTTGCTAAAAAAAAAAACCCAAATGGGGTCATGAAGAGTTGGACATGACTGACCAACAACAAGGATTACACTCAGTTTTTCTGGGTGAATTGTTCTTGGTTGTAAGCCTAGATCTTTTGCCTTCTAGAATATTCCAACGTTTATAGGGGCTACTGCTAAATCTTGTGGGATGCTGACTGTGGTTCCTCAATACTTGAATTCTTTCTTATCATTTCCTACTCAGCTAACCTCTTAGATTTCATGATCTCCAGAAACCCATCAATCTGCAAGATGAAATCAACTCTGAATCTCACACTTCCTCAGCGCTCCCCATCTCTGACATCCTTCCATCCCTCTGATTGGAGAGGGTGAAAGTTGGATATTGGAGAGCTCCTCCTTAATCCTTTAACATTTTAAGAGGGCACCTAAGGACTTCATTTCATCAGGTTCCATCTGGCTGGTCTCCTGGGTTTTATGATCTCCAAAAACTCATCATTCTTCAAGATAAAATCAATTCTGTAACTTCATACCTTCTCAAATCATTTCTCATTTGGCTGCAAGACTTCTACATGCTTTTACTAATTACCCTCCCCTCTTTCAACTTATATTTAATGTGTTGTTTTCCTTTATTATATTGTGAGCTCTTTGAGGGCAAGGACTGCCTTTCTTTGTATCCTCAGACATTAGCACAGTGCTTGGTATATAATAGGTGCTTAATAAATGATCATTCACTATTGACTTTCTGGCTGCCTGTGGTATTTTTTCTTTAACCTGGAAGTTCAGGATTTTGGCTGTGATGTTCCTGGGTATTTCCATTCTGGTGCTTCTTTTAAAAGGTAATTTTTGGTTTCCTCCTATTTTTACTCTGCCTTCTGATTCAAAGAAATCTGGGCAGTTTTCTTTTATGATTTTTTAAAAATTGATGATTTGGCCCCCTTTCCTTGGTTATAGCTTTTAGGTCATTAGATGATTCTCAAATTATCTCTCTTTAATTTATTTACCAAACTAGTTGCTTTTGCTATAAGGTACCTTACATTTTAGTCTTTTGAACTTGTTTTGATATTTGTTATTGCTTCATAGAGTTATTAACTTTTATTTAATTCTAATTTTTAGGGAGTTTATTATTGGAGAAAGTTTTGTACCTCTGGTGCCAAGCTACTAATTCTATTTCCAAATCCTCCTTTCATAGAGCCCATTTCTTTTCCAAAATTTTCTTTTCACTCTCATTTAATTTATAAAAACATTTTCAATTTTAAAAAAAATAATGATTTGTGTCATCTATTTCAGGAATTCTAGTAGAGGGTATGCCTGTACTTTTTAAAAACAGGCTTTTCTTATAAATATTTTGGTGTCATTCTCTACTTCTGGGTGTGTTTCTCAAGTATCCCAGTCACCAAAATAGTCCCTTATGGTGGGTGAGATTCTTTTCTCATTCTTCCAGCTTACTTCCTGACTTCAGACTTTATGTTAGGACTGGGCTCTGAACATTTCTAGAGAGAATTTATGGGCTGAGTTCATGTCCTCTTAGGTCTTGTTGCTTTTTTCATGGGGTGTCATATATTGTGTTATCACAGGATCTCAGGGATAGCTCAGGCTGGGGAATTGAGAGTTTTCAATGCTCCCAAAGTGGTCTGATTTAAGAAGAGTCTGATCACTGCCCTCCTTGTCTGAGCTTTGCAAGTTTCTGACCTGGGTTTAGGTCTGAGTAACACACCATGGATGGAGTTCCAGTAGACTGCTGTTGGATTCAGCCACTGTTAGCTAGCTGGAAAGCTCTTCGGTTTTAGAGAGAGATAGAATTCTACACTGTCCTTTGTTCTGGGATTCTTTCCCTCTTTACTCCTCTGCAGGCTTCAGATTTGAATGGAGACTGGAACTGAGATCCCACTCTACTTCCAGGGACAGAACCACATAGATCCTACTTGCTTCTGAACTTGCTCCTTGCTTAGTCTAGGGCCCATAAATGCTTCTTACCCTAGAATTCCATCCCTAAGCACAGTCTCCCTCTCAGTATGCCCTGTATCTGTGATTCAGAATTGAGTAGTAAGTGACAGGATTGTCAATTGGCACCTGATCCTGGACCCTCCACAATGTCAGATTCCTCTGTGGGGGTTTGGAAATTCTTTTTACTTTGGTTCATAGCCTGGGCTCTTTGGACCAGAATATTCCTACATGTCTGTTTCTGGCTAGACCCAATCTCCAGTGTCCACAGACCTTTCTGAATGTTTCCCTATGCTGATCTGGTCTGGAAAAAAATTTACTTGTTGTGATTTTTTTCTTGGATTTTACAAACTGAGGACTTGGTTTGATGTATTTTCAAAATCTTTTGTGACAGTCCTGAGGTAGGGCTCAGCTGTACTTCTTCCTTCTTCTCCTCTTATCCTTTGACAGTGCTTTCTAGACAATGAGGCATGGCCAATGCAGAGTAAGAAAAAGAATTTAAGAAAATAAATATCAGCAAAGAAGCAGAAAAATCTGTATTTGCTGGATATGATAGCTTTATTTTGACATCCCTAGCGAATCAACAAAACAGTAATCAAGACAATAGATTCAGTAAAGTAGTAGGATACAAAATAAATACATAAAAGCATCAGTATCTAGGTATACTACTTTAACAACCCTAGGACAAAGGTAGAAAGAGAATTGTCCTTTAACAGAACCATAATGTACATTACATATCTGGAATTAACTTACTAGGACATAACATAGGTCTTCTATAACTACAAAACAATTTTCACAGAAATAATGAAAGAATAAATAAGTGGAGAGATATTAAAGATTTATGGCTAGGTCACGTCCATATAGGAAAAATGGTGATACTAATCAAATCAGTCTATAATTTACTTCTATATGAATTAAATTACCAAGACAATATTTTATAAAATTATACAAAATTATAATAAAATTCATGTAGAAGAACAAAAGATCAAGAATATAGAGAGAAATAATCAGAAGGAGGTGGGGGAGTGGAGATAAAAGGGATTTAACATTACTAGATCTCAAAATATATTATAAAGCAGTAATTATCAAAACTATCTTTTGCTGGATAAAAAATGAAAAAAATTTATGAGTGGAATACATTAAATAAGCAAGACTTAAAAGTGTATATTACATATGTATGTATATGTACATATATTGTATATATGTATGTATATGTACATATATTGTATATATGTATGTATGTGGAGAGAGAGAGAGAGAGACAGAGAGAGAGAGAGAGAGAGAGAGAGAGAGAGGGAGAGAGAGAGAGAACTGATCTTTGATAAACCTAAGGACACAAAGTTTAGTGGGAAGAACTTTTTATGCCACAAGAACTGCTGGGAAAACTGGAATTGTCTGGCGATAAATAAATTTAGATCAGCATCTTACACCAATTAGTTCAAAAACTTCTAAATACATAATTGAGTTAAATATAAAAAAGTTGCATTATTAAGAAGTTAAAGGAGAATGGAAAATTTTTTCTCTCAAAGCTATGGATAGTATATTAATTTTTACACATCTGAGGCATGAATATTATTATAAAAGACAGCTTCAACTATACAGAAATTTAAGTCTTTGCTCAAATAAGAAAAATGCAGCTAGACTAAGAATAATAGGTAGATAAATTGATATAGATATGGAAAATAATCTTTGCACAAAGCAAATCTGAATTCCAAAATCTACAGGAAATTAATACAAATCTATAAGATTATCCATTGCCCAATAGGTAATTGGTTAAAGGATATGAAAAAAATTCTCAGAAGATATACTAATGATTAACAACTAAAAAGTGTTCAAATCATTAATATTTAGAGAAATGCATGTGAACACAATTTTGAGATATTACTCTATACCCATAATATTGTAAAGACTGCAAACATTTGGTGTTGAGTGGAGGGGAGAGAATGTGGAAAAATAGGTATAATAATTTGCTGCTGATAGAATTACAAATTGGTTTAATCATTTTAGAAAACAATTTGGAATTATACAAGACAATTTATAAACCAGCTCGTATCTATGACCTAGTACCCTATATAGGTTTTATACCACAAGACAGTTATTGAAAATAAGAAAAGAGCTGCCTGAAAATATTCATAGTAGCACTATTTGTAATAGCAAAATCTAGAGGAAAGGGCAGCTAGGTGGCACAGCGGATAGAGTGACAGACCTGGAAGCAGGGAGACTCATTTTCCAGAGTTTAAATCTGGCCTCAGACACTTACTATCTGTATGACCTTGGGCAAGTCACTTAAGCCTGTTTGCATCAGTTTCCTATCTATAAAATGAGCTGGAGAAGGAAATGGCAAACCACTTCAGTATCTTTGCCAAGCAAACCCAAAATGGGATCACAAGGAGTCAGTAACAACTGAAATAACTGAACAACGATAGCAACAAACTAGGGGAGAAGGTATATCTAATAATCAGGGATTGGCTGAACAAGTCATAGTATATAAATGCAATAGAACATTGTGGTCTCTAAAGAATGACAGATAAGAATTCAAATAAATATGGAAAGACTTGGAAAAAGTGATACAGAGCAAACAAATCAGAAGCAAAAAAAAAAAATTTGCACAATGCCTGCAACTATGCAAAGGAAGACAACTTTAGACACCAACAAAAACATCAGAAAAAATGGAAAACATTGGTACTAACTTATGAAGCATACACTTCTGTCTTTTAACAAATGTAAAACTACTGAAGTGTAGGCTGCCTATGTTATCAGTTGTGATCACACTTTCATATTTTACTTAACTATTCTGGGGAAGTTGTGTTTCCTGGTGGAGTCACCTGGGAAAACAATGATGATTCAGATTACATCTTGAAAGAATATTTATTAATATATGTTTAAGACACAAGTGGAATGTTAAATATTAGGATAAGATAATAAAGCATTGGATACTAGGAGTCAATAGTATGTGCTGAGAATACCAATGGAATGGTCTAAATAGTGAGAAAACTCAGGCTCAGAGAGGTCAGGTAATTTGTCTAGGGTCCCAATGTTAGCGAATGTTTGATCTAGGACTTGAACCCGTTTTTCCTGTTTTCAAACAGAATGCTCATTCCATTAATGTCCTCTGAACTTTATACTGCCTATACTCACACTATCAGAGCAAACCAGGACAATTGCTTCTCACCAAATGCTTGGTCCCTCACCTGGGGACAATTGAGGAATCAAATAGCTGGGTAGTGACTCGGGGAGGAAGCCTTGGAAGATGGTAAGGGTAGGGGAGAAGAGCATATCTCCCTTAGTGTTAACCAACGCAATAGGTCCTGAGGTTCATATGTAAGCAGTCCACCAAGGTGAGCCTTCCTCTCGCTATTTCTGTACTTCCTTAGGCTACCCTTCATATTTCCTTCACTGTTGTCTTTTGTCTTAATTTTAATGACTTCCTTGACGTTTGACAATAAGAAAATCATATGCTACAATTAAACAATCCTTTAATGATTCAAAAGGACATTTAATGTCAATTTTAATGACTAGGTAAGAATACTGCTGGGGTCTAATTCTTCTTTACAACATGACTAATGTGAAAATGTTTAATATGAATGTATACGTATAGCTTATATCAGACTGCACACCGTCTTGGGAAGGGGGGGAGGGGAGAGGAGGGGAAAAATTTTAGAACTCAAAATCTTATGAAAGTGAATGTTGAAAACTAAAAATAAATAAATAAAACATTTATAAATTAAAAAAAAAAAAGAATACTACTGGGAAGGAACTGTCCCAAGTGTAATTTGTGCTAGGCCCCACATACCTCCTCATGGCAGCCAGTTTAAGGCTTATGTGGCCTTGGAAAAGTGGGTGTTCCAGAAGATGGCAATCAACTCTGGTTGGTTAACAAATAATGAGAGAGAATGAATATTACAATGAGAGGCTGAGAGTGACATCATGTCACTTTTGGACAGAGAAACTATCCCTATAACCAGACCACCCCAGCCTTGGGTAATCTAGACAAGGGATCTACCTCCACCCAAGCTTGATTGAGTGGAATTCATCTTAGATTAGAAATTCCTTGTAAGGTTGGGTGGGGTCTGATAAAGGAGAAAGTTATTTCAACTTTCAGAGACTGAGTTTTTTAAATGAGGATTTTAGAAAAAGGGGGAACTCCAGATCTCCTCAAATCATTGATTATCAATAATCATTTCTTTCATCCAGAAATCTGTTCAAGCTTATATTCATTGCTTCCATGACACTATCTATCCATCTCATGCTCTACTATCCTCTTCTTCTTCTGCTTTCAATCTTTCCCAGCATCAGGGTCTTTTCCAATGAGTCCTATCTTTTCATTATGTGGCCAAAATACCTTTACTGCCTTAATGGTAAGGTTCACTTTCCTGGTATCTCAAGAAGCAATGTGGTATAGTAGAAAGAGTGCTGGATTTGGAATCACGGCATCTGGATTCAAATTCTGGCTCAAATTTGTGAAATGAGGTTAATTGGGCAAGATGTTCTCTAAGATCACTCTCAGCTGTAAATCCTATGGTCTTAACTAGGATTCAAGGGCACCCTACATCCTTTCCACCCCAACCCACACCCCCGAGGTATTGGACTCAAGGTGCAGAATGAAATACACATTTTTTGGACATGGCCAATGTAGAAATTTATTTTGTTTGACTATGCATGTCTGTTACAAGTGTTCTGATTTTTTTCCCTAATGTGGGGGAGGGGAGAGGAGGAGGGAATAAGGAAGGAGAGGAAATAAATGTTTGTTAATTGTAAAAAATAAATTTTATGAACAAATCAATACAGTGGTTCTTTATTGTTTTCCCTGAAATCTAGTCACATTAGTTTTTAATCATCAACTTCTTGCTAAGGAAGTTTCCTAGAACTTATATATAAGATTAGTCCCAGAAAAAAATCAGGTTCCTCCTGGGAAAGGACCTGACTCGGGAGAAAAGACAAAATAAAAGAAATTCTTTTTGATACCAAACAAATAATCTCTTTGTGGTAGAATCTAGGAGGGGTCCCTGTCCCTACTGAAGGAGGATGAAATGAAAGTTATTCATTTTGTTTCTTCATTACTTTGTTTTCTCAAGGGACTCTTCCATATCCCACTCTCCCAACCTGATTCTGGAAGATGTGAAAGGAGAACTGCTTTGCTCATTTGGCACCCAAAGTTTCTACATATGAAACCCACTGAAACCACATTAGAATGCTGACCAAATGGGTTTCTTCTTCCACCACCCAGCCGTGCTTATGGACAGCTGTTCCCCAGATGCATGTGACACTGTGCAGTAGACACTTTATGTCCAACAGATGGGGGATTTCCCAGCTCTTCATCTACTTGGAAACAGTGGGGTTTGTTTCTAAAATATCACTCTCGAAATGTTTTTAAGGAACATGTTTTTAAAAAAGAACAAATTTATTTTAAGAATCCTTAATAATTCTCTTCACTTCCAAATCCCAGAGTAGTGATGTGGACATGGAAAGATCACTACACTGGGATTAGGAGGTCTGGGTTCTTGCCTGGACTCTGTCACCAATTGGTTGTATGATCTCAGACATGTCATTTCCCCTCTCTAGACCTCAGTTTCCCCACCTGTAAAATCAAACAGCCAGACAGGATGATATCTAGATCTTCTTCTAGCTTTAATGTTCTCCTCATCAGTAGAGACTCTACAGTGAATTCAAATATTTTAGAATGGTTTTCCTCATTAAGGGGATTCTGGCTAACATTCATTTAACCAGAAAAGCCAATTCACCACCAGCCTTGATTCCCTGGGCATCGTAGTCATCAAAGCTAAGGTATATAATGGGGCTTCAAAATCTGGGCTTCATCAGAATGATTAGAAATCCACAATAAACTCTAATTGAATTGTATTATTCAATAATTGAACTGCAAAATTCAAATGTTTATTTGAATTGCACTGATTGCGCTCACTCCCTAATGCAAGGGTGCCTGATATTTAGCATCAGGCACATGATAAAAAGCTGGCGGGAATATAGCACAACTGGAAGACTGGAAGAGAGTATTCTCACTGTCCATTCTTCAATTGTGGATTTCCAATGATTCTGAATGGATAGGAAGGTTTAGAAACTCACAATCAACTTTTTAATTATGGATTTCTAATAATTCTGATGGAAGCCAGAGGGAAGAGACCACTAATATAAACTACCATTTCCTATTCAAGCACCATGATTCAAGTCTTAGGATTTCCCCAGCAGAAAGAGGAGTCAGAGGAATCCAGGAAGAGGAGTAAAAGATATTTCTGATGTTATAAATTTAACAACAGAGTAAAGTGATAGTGTGAAGTGCTAAGAGGCTGTGGGTAGAATAGATACTTAATAAGAAAATTAATAATATCTAATAGCACTTTAAAATTTGCCGAGTACAGTACTTTACCTGTGTTACCTCGTTTGATCCTCATAATCTCTTTGGGACATGAGTAACATAACTATATGAGGAAACTCAAGTGGACAGAGGCTAAGTGACTGCCCCAGGAAGACATAGCTAGTGTCTGTGGCAGGATTTGAACTCAGGTCCTCTTGATTCCAGATCTAGGCTCCGATTCTTGCTCAATACTATATAATCTTAAACAAGCCATCTTACCTCTCTCAGCTTCCATTTCCTTAAGGTTAGATGATATATTGAGGTCCCTTGAAATTCTTACATTCAATGAGTATTTGCTAATCCCCCATTCCAAAGCTTTTAAGGACTCAGCATCGTCGAGTTCTCAGCCCAACACCTTCTATAATCAATCTCCTTTCGACTTAACTTTTATTTTCTGATATTATTCAACACATCCTCTCTGCTTTACCAGGTCGTTCTCCTCACTATCTTCTAATCATGCTATATTCATACCAGCTTTTTATCATGTGCCTGATGCCCGATGCCCCTCCTTTGGTTCAGGATCAGACATCAAGACATCCAACAAAAGCCAAGAGGCAAAGGACCTGAATCTCTTCCTAAAACCTGGATCCTCTAAACATCCCAGCACATTTTCTGATATAATCACCTGCCACCCTATTCAGCAAGTTTCCTGACCTTGGTGTCACAGAAGCAACCCAGGGAAATCTCCACCAACACCGTACTTCCTTCTTCTCCCGAATCCCATAGCGGCTCATTCTCTTTACTAATAAGCCCTGGCATTTATATACTGCTTTAAGGTTTGCAAAGCGATTTACAGGTGTCATCTCATTTGACCACCACAACAGCTCTTTGAAGTAGGTGCTATTATCCCCCTTACAGATGAGGAAACTGAGACAGACAGAAGTTACAAAAGTATTGGAAACAAAATTTGAACTCAGCTCTTCCTACCTCCAGGGTTATTCCTCTTTCCACTGTGCCACCTAACTGACTACTAATACAAGGATAGTAGCTTTGCATATTCTGTTTCTCATCAGGCCCTTCTTTCTGTCTATTTAAGTCCTTTCTACTGGGGCCCATCTCAAGTTTTTTTTTTTTCCTATGCATGAAACTGCTCTTCAATATGCTAGTTTCCAAGGTTTTCTCTTCTGAGTGGACTAATTTAGAAGTGAAGTGAAGGGAGCTAGCCTTGGGAAGTTAGAGAACCTGAGCGGTATCCAGGTTGTGCTTAGTACTGTTTGGGCCTAGGTGGTGCCGTGGATAGGGCATCAGCCCTGGAGTCAAGAGAACCTGAGTTCAAACCTGGCCTCAGACACTTACTAGCTGTGTGACCCTGGGTAAGCCACTTAATCCCAATTGCTTGCCCCCCCTCAAAAAGAGGGACCCGATCACTTACAGAGGTAGTATTGGGGACATATCGACTGATAGAGAGTACACAGGACTCAGAGTCTCAACTCTGTGACTTTGGACAAGTTTCTTAACCTCTGTAGGTCTCAGTTTCCTCGTCTGTAGCATGAGAGGATTAGGCTTGTCCTCTACAATTCCTCCTCCAGCTTTAAAATATTGTACTCCTGTGATCTCTAGTATGTCTAGGGAGTTTGAAGAACAAACAAACTTTGGGAAGAAGTCAATGGGTTGAGGCATTTGTTGGTTAACTTTAAATTGGGCTGATCCTCGCAAAGCAGACTGGGCCAAACTTCACTGTGTCCGGGGCCCTGAAAAGACTTCTGGATGCCAGAACACTGATGCTCCCCTCCCTCATAGCCAATAAAGCGCAGATTCTCCTCGGGGGCCAGCAGGTAAAGACCCCATCTCTCCCTCCTCTCCCACCCTGACTCCCTTAGTCATACTGAATCTGAATGGTTCCTGCCTCCGTAGGCAAAAGTGATTCAGCTCTTGATAAGATTTCACAGCTGCAGTTTTCATCTGCTCCATCTCCAAGACTGTTACAACATGGAGATGACTAAGAACCAGCTCCTTTACCTTGGTATGAACATTTTACCTTCCTCAGCAAATGATGTCAGATTCCCCCAGATGCGAATTCTGAATCAGAGCTCATTTATTTTCCCTTACCCACCCTTAGAAAGAGAACTGGCAAATGTAACAAGGCCCGACAATGTGTTATCAGGATCTGGTACCCTTGTAGTCATTTATATTTTTATCACTCCCAGCATACGGATATTAGCCGAAACTTGCAACATCATCTTAAAATTGGCAGAGCACCACTTCCTAAATTAGGAAGGGAAATCTGGAACTCAGAGAGAGAAAATAACTCAGCCGGGGTCACACAGCAAGTTAGTGGTCAAACTGGAACCAGATAATCTCTTTGAAGGCAGGATCTGAGTCCATGAAGGAGCTTTGCATAGTATCTAGGACAGCCCCTAAGGAAAGGCCTTTATCTTAATATAATCTTCCCGTTTAGGACAATTAGGAGACCAGAAACAGCCTCACCAGTCTGGGCCTTAGAAAGCACCTTAAAAGTTCTTAAAGACACAGAAGGTTTGGGTCACTGATGAAAAGGTCCTAAAGTAACATATGGACTAACTCTCTCTAGGCTACTTCATCAAAGTCACTTATAAGATCTCCCAGACCCCCAAGACCTCTGTGCTTACAGCTTATGTACCCTTATGTGGTGGAAACAGGAAACTAATACTTTAGGGCTAGACTTTCATAACTGAGGATTTGTTTCCAAAGAATCACATGCCCTCTCGGTTCCAAATTTCTACCCTCACTCTTGTCTATTTCTGGAGCCATAGATCAAATAAATAGTGTAATTAATAAGCTTCAGTAACTTGAGGATTTGGGAAGGAGGAGGTATTGAGGGGCCCTGGGATGGAGCAGGTGTTCAGTCTTATAAGTCTGAGGTGTCATTCTTGACAGCCATGAAGTAGGACACTTTCTTTCTTGGAATTCGCATGGCCCCTGGAGTTCTTTGGGCCTGCTGGAATCTGGCCCAGAATCTTATGAAAATGTGCTTATATTCCTCAACCCCACACCATCACTCTCAGGAAAAGGATTCAGGGCTTTGACTACAGGGAGCTAAAAGCTCTGACTTTGGTATCCCCCAAATCACTCTTCAAGATACAGTTCACCGTCATCTCACCAGGAGCTCAGAAGAACATGTTTATGGGTTGGCACCAATCAGTCACACTCCTTTGGCATTTAGAGCCCTTCAGATTTTAACTTTAACTTAGCTTTCTAAGCTAATTACACATTACCCTTCACACACTCTCCATTCCAGTCCAACTGGCCTACTCATGATTCTTCATATAAGAAGTTTCATTTCCTATCTCCATGATTCTATACAGATTATGCCCTGTTGCCTGGAATGTGCTCTAGCTGCACTCTTCCTCTTAAAATTACTGAATCATAGAAATGACCTCAGCAGCTATCTGATCCATCCCATGCTTGCAAAGAAATCTCCACTAAAACTGTACAAGTGGTCATCCAGCCTCTGTTTAAAAGGCAGCTAGATGGCACAGCGGATAGAGCCCTGGGACCAGAGTCAGGAAGACTCGAGGTCAAGTATGGCTTCAGACACTGTGTGAGTTTGGCAAGTGACTTGATTTCTGACTGTTTCAGTTTCCTCCATTATGAAGTGGGGATAAGAATAGCACCTATCTCCCAGGGTTATTGAGAGGAGCAAATGAGACGAGATTTGTAAAGCACTTGACGTAGAGCCTGGCACTTAGGAAATTCTATACAAATTCTAGTTATTATTATCAGCTTAAAGACTTTTAGTAAGGGGAAACTAGTATCAGCAGAAGCAGGCCGTATCACTTACAGAATTCCACTCCTTGGAAACTCACCAACTTGGCTTTTGGAAAGATGTGTGGAGGCCATAGTCCTTCTCAGTGCTGGGGATACTTCCAGAGAAAGTCCTCCTGATTAGAGGGTGGGGCAGAGAACTCCACCTAGAATCTCCATTTAAGGAGGTCACTCAGGCCAGCCATCTCTTCATTTTCCACCTGGCTGCACTCCTTTGGATTCCTCTTGTGTGCTTCCCATGCTAGGTACCTTCCCCTCCCCTTCCAATAAACCCACCTTCTCTATGACATTCCTTCAAGATATTTGAAGATGGGTATTATGTCCTCCCCAAACCTTCTCTTCAGCAGGCTAAAAATGGCCAGTTCCTTTAACAGATTTTCATCCTCTGAACATTCTGCTTATTCTTCCTAAACTAGGGTGCCTAGAGCCAAACATAATGGTCTGGATAGGCATAAGCAGGCCAGAGTTCAGAGGGACTGTGGCCTCCTTGTTTCTGGAAACTATGTCTCTCCTAATGTGTCCCAAGATTGAATCAGTTTACTACATTACTCTGCCGGCTCCTATTGTTTCATGGTCTGTTAAAAGTCTCCAGATCTTTTTCAAACTGCTGTCTAGCCATGACTCCACCATCTTGTATTTCTAAAGTTGACTTTTTGGACACAATAATAAGACATACACACACATAGCTTATATACTTATATACATATATTACTATTAATTTATTTTATTACATTCAATCCAAGGTTGAATCTAGTCTGGTTTTGGATCTAGTTTTGGATCCTGACTAAATGTAATGAGTGTGCAATCAATGCCTTTATCCAAGGCAGTGGTGTCAAATTCAGATAGAAATGGGGACCATTAAAATGTATATAAGGATCTCTGCAAGCTGCATATTGACTTAGAGAACCATCTATTAACATTATCTATGTTCTATTGTATCTTAACTTATTTTGCTAAATATTTCCCAATTACATATTAATCTCTGGAGTGTTGAGAGATGCTGGCCAGCTGATTGACACCTCTGATTCCAAGCATTAATGAAAATATTAAGCAGCACAGACCTAAGTATATATCCCTGGGGATCTCCCTCCTGTTAAATTGACACTGAACTATTTTTTTTTGGTTTTCTTTATTTTATAATTAAGATTTTTATTTTTAGTTTACAACACACAGTTCCACATAACTTTGAGTTCTAGATTTTCTTCCTCCTCTTTGCGCCCCGCTCCCCAAGATAGCATGGAATCCGATATATCTTCTACATATAAGTTCACATAGAACTTATTTACACAATAGTCAAGTTGTAAAGAAGACTTAAGACCAGTGGAATGAATCATGAGAAAGAAGAAAGAAACAAACAAAAAAACTAAGACAAAAACAAAAGAGAAAAAAAAGGGAAATAAAAAAGGCGAGCATACAGTGTGCCTCAGCTGCATTCAGACTCCATAGTTCTTTCTCTGGATGTCGATAGCTCTCTCCATCATGACTCCTTTGGAGTTATTTTTGCACCTTGTTTTGCTGAGAAAAGCGAGTTCTATCAGGGTTAGTCATCACAGAATCCATATATCTGTGGTTGTGTACAATGTTCTCCTGGTTCTGCTCCACTCGCTCACCATTATATCATGTAGGTTTTTCCAGGTTGTTATGAAGTCTGTATCATCCCCATTTCTTATAGTCTAGTAGTATTCCATTACCTTCATATACCACAACTTGTCCAGCCATTCCCCAATTGATGGGCATCCCCTTGATTTCCAATTCTTTGCTACTACAAAAAGAGCTGCTATAAATATTTTTGTACATATGGATCCTTTTCCTACTTGTGTGATCTCTTTGGGATACAACCCTAGAAGTGGTATTGCTGGGTCAAAGGGTATGAACGTTTTTATAGCCCTTTGTGCATGGTTCCAAGTTGCTCTCCAGAATGGCTAGATCAGTTCACAACTCTACCAGCAATGTAACAATGTTCCAGTTTTCCCACATCCTCTCCAGCATTTATCATTTTCCTGTTTTGTCATTTTAGCCAATTGACAGGAGAGATGTGGTATCTAAGAGTTGTTTTGATTTGCATTTCTCTAATCAGTAGTGATTTCAAGCATTTTTTCATATGCCTATAGATATATTTAATTTCTTCCTCTGAAAACTGCCTGTTCATATCCTTTGACCATTTCTCAATTGGGGAATGACTTGTATTTCTGTAAATTTGGCTCAGTTCCCTGTATATTTTAGAGATCAGGCTTTTATCAGAGATACTAGTTGCAAAGATTTTCTTCTTCCCTCCTAATCTTTGTTGCATTGGCTTTTTTTTTTACACAAAAACATTTCAATTTGACATAATCCAAATTATCTATTTTGCATTTTGTAATGCTCTCTATCTCTTGTTGGGTCATGAATTCTTTTCTTTTCCATAAATCTGATAGGTTCCTTACTCTCCCAAATTGCTTATAGTATCAGGCTTTATTAATCCTGAACCCATTTTGACTTTATTTTGGTATATGGTATAAGATATTGTTCTACACCCAGTTTCTGCCCTACTATTTTCCAGTTTCCCCAGCAGCTTTTTTAAGATAGTGAATTCTTAACCCAAAAGCTGGATTCTTTGGGTTTATCAGAGTAGATTGCTATAGTCGTTGACCACTGAGTTTTGTGTACCTATCCTATTCCACTGATCTACCACTCTGTTTCTTAGCCAGTACCAGGTAATTTTGATGACTGCTGCTTTATAGTACAGTTTAATATCTGGTATGGCTAGGCCACCTTCCCTAGCATTTCTTTTCATTAATTCCCTAGATATTCTAGACCTCTTGTTCTTCCAGATGAATTTTGTTATTATTTTATCCACTTCTATAAAATAATTTTTTGGTAGTTTTGTAAATAGATAAATTGATTTAGGCAACATTGTCATTTTTATTATATTAGCTCGGCCTAACCATGAGCAACTGGTATTTTTCCATTTATTTAGATCTGACTTTATTCGCATGAAAACTGTTTCATAATTATGTTCATATAGGCGCCAGGTTTGTCTTGGCAGATAGACTCCCAAATATTTTATAGTGCCCACAGTAACTTTAAATGGAATTTCTCTTTCTATCTCTTGCTGTTGGGCTTTGTTAGTAATGTATAGGAATGCTGAGGATTTATGTGGGTTTATTTTATATCCTGCAACTTTGCTAAAGTTGTTTATTATTTCAAGTAGTTTTTTACTTGATTCTCTACGATCCTCTAAGTAAATCATCATATCATCTGAAAAAGTGATAATTTAGTTTCTTCTTTGTCTATTCTAACTTCTTCAATTTCTTTTTCTTCTCTTATTGCTACATTTTGAACATTCTACATTGCTAACTTTTCTAGTACCAAATTGAATAGTTGGGGTGATAATGGACATCCTTATTTCACCCCTGATCTTATTGGGGATGCATCTAGCTTATCCCCATTACAAATAATGCTTGTTGATGGTTTTAGATAGATGCTATTTATAATTTTAAGAAAGGCTCCATTTATTCCTATGCTTTCTAGTGTTTTAATAGGAATGGGTGTTGTATTTTGTCAAAGGCTTTTCTGCAACTATTGAGATGATCATATGGTTTCTGCAAGTTTTGTTGTGGATATGATCAATTATGCTGATAGTTTTCCTAATATTGAACCAGCCTTGCACTCCTGGAATAAATCCTAGCAGTTCATAGTGTATTATTCTCATGATAAGTTGCTGCAATCTTCTTGCTAATATTTTATTTAAAATTTTTGCAACAATATTCATTAGGGAAATTGGTCTATAATTTTCTTTCTCTGTTTTGACTCTTCCTGGTTTGGGTATCAGTACCATATTTGTGTCATAAAAGGATTTGGTAGGACTCCTTCTTCACCTATTTTCCCAAATAGTCTATAAAGTATAGGAATTAATTGTTCTTTAAATGTTTGATAAAATTCACGTATAAAACCATCTGGCCCTGGAGATTTTTTTCCTAGGGAGTTCATTGATGGCTTGCTCAATTTCTTTTTCTGAGATGGGGTTATTTAGGAATTTTGCTTCCTTTTCTGTTAACCTGGGCAATTTATATTTTTGTTGATATTTATCCATATACCTAAGGTTGTCAAATTTATGGGCATACAATTGGGCAAAATAATTCCTAATTATTGTTTTAATTTCCTCTTCATTGGAGGTGAATTCCCCCTTTTCATTTTTGATACTGGTAATTTGATTTTCTTCTTTCCTTTTTTTAATCAAATTGACCAAAGGTTTATCAATTTTGTTGGTTTTCTCATAAAACCAGCTCTTGGTTTTATTTATTAATTCAATAGTTTTCTTGGTTTCAATTTTATTAATCTCTCTTTTGATTTTCAGTATTTATAATTTGGTATTTAATTGGGGATTTTCAATTTTTTCTTTTTCTAGTTTTTTCAGTTGCATGCCCAATTCATTGATCGACTTTTTCTCTATTTTATTCATGTAAGCATTTAGAGATATAAAGCTTCCTCTAAGAACTGCTTTTGCTGCATCCCATAAGTTTTGGTATGTTGTCTCATTATTGTCATTCTCTTGAATGAAGTTATTAATTGTTTCTCTGATTTCTTCTTTGGCCCACTCATTCTTTAGAATTAGATTATTTAGTTTCCAGTTAATTTTTAGCTTATTTTTCCATGGTTCTTTATGACAAATAATTTTTATTGCATCGTGATCTGAAAAGGATGCTTTGACTACTTCTGCCTTTCTGCACTGGATTGTGAGGTTTTTATGCCCTAGTACATGGTCAGTTTTTGAGTATGTGCTATGTACTGCTGAGAAAAAAAGTATATTTCTTTTTATCCCCATTCAGTTTTCTCCAGAGGTCTATCATATCTGCCTTTTCTAAAATTCTGTTCTGCTCCTTAACTTATTTCTTGTTTATTTTGAGGTTAGATTTATCAAGTTCAGAGAGGGAGAGTCTGAGGTCTCCCATTATTATAGTTTTGCTATCTATTTCTTCTGGTAACTCCCTTAACCTCTCCTCTAGGAATTTGCATGCCGTACCACTTGGTGCATATATGTTAAACAATGTTATTGCTTCATTGTTTATGGTGCCTTTTAGCAGGATGTCCTGTCCTTCCTCATCTCTTTTAATTAGATCTATCTTTACTTTTGCTTTGTCTGAGATTAGGATTGCTACACCTGCTTTTTTTACTTTAGCTGAAGCGCAATATATTATACTCCAGCCTTTTATCTTTACCCTGTGTATATCCTCCTGCTTCAAATGTGTTTCTAGTAAACAGCATACTGTAGGATTATGGTTTTTAATCCATTCTGCTATCCACTTCCGTTTCACAGGAGAGTTCATCCCATTCACATTTACAGTTATGATTACTATCTATGTCTTTTTCTCCATCCTATTTCCCCCATTTATGCTTTTACTTCTCCTTTTCCCCTTCCACTCCTCAACAAAGTTTTGCTTTTGACCACCACCTTCCTCAGTTTACCCTCCCTCTTGATTCCCCTCCCTTATCTTCCTGTTTTGCACTTGCTACTTCTTCCCTCCCGTGTGACCACCCCCTCCCTTTTTCTCCCCCTTTTCCCTCCTACTGCCTGCAGGGCAAGTTGGATTTCTATACTTATCAGGGTATGTTATTACCTTCTTGAACCAAATCTGATGAGAGTAAAGCTCAAATTCTGCTCTTCTTCCTCCCTTCTTTCCCTCTACTATAACGTGTTTCCGTGCCTCTTCGCTTGATGTAACTGACCTTTTCTACTACCTCCTTACCTCTTCTCCCAGAACCCTCCCTTTACATCTCTTAATTATGTTTTTGTCCTTATATCAATTATTTTTTACAGACATCCACAGTCTATGTGTATCCCTTTCAATTGTCATAATAACTGTACTATTCTCAGGATTGATATGTGTGTGTGTGTGTATGTATATATATCATACATAAGATGATATAATCCTATATAAAGATGTAAATAATTTGCCCTTTTTGATCAATAAGGTTTGTGGGGAGTTTTCCCCCTGTTTACCTTTTTATGTCTCTCTTGAGTTTTGTGTTTGAAGATCGAATTTTCCATTGAGTTCTGGCCTTTTCATCAGGAAGGTCTGGAATTCCCTTATTTCATCGAATATCCATCTCCTTGCCTGAAAAAATTATGCTCAGTTTTGCTGGGTAGTTGATCCTTGGTTGTAGTCCCAGCTCCTTTGCCCTTCAGAATATCATATTCCAATTTCTCCTGTAATTTAATGTAGAAGCTGAGAGATCCTGCGTGATTCTGACTATAGATCCACGATATTTGAATTGTTTCTTTTTGGCTGCTTGCAGTATTTTCTCCTTGACTTTGTAATTCTGAAATTTGGCTATAATATTTCTTGGAGTTTTCAATTTGGGGTCTCTTTCAGGGGGTCATCGGTAGATTCTTTCAATGACTATTTTACCCTCTGGTTCTAGGACCTCTGGGCAGTTATCTTTGATAATTTCCTTGAAGATATGGTCAAAGCTCTTTTTTCATTGTGGATTTCCGGTAGACCAATAATTCTTAAATTGTCTCTCCTGGATCTATTTTCCAGGTCAGTTGTTTTTCCAATCAGATATTTCACATTTTCTTCTATTTTTTCATTCTTTACATTTTGTTTGACTACTTCTTGATGCCTCATAGAGTCATTAGCTTCCACTTGCTCAATTCTAATTTTTAATGAGTTGCTGTCTTCATTTTGCTTTTGAGTCTCCTTTTCCAGTTGGTTGATTTTACCTTTCAGGGTGTCATTTTCTCTATTTAGATTCTGAATCTCCATAGCCATTTTGCAGATATTATTTCTTAAAGACTTGATTTCATCAGTGTTTTTTCCCCAATTTTTCTTTTACCTCCCTAATTTGGTTTTTAAAATCCTCCTTTAGCTCTTCCAGTAATGCTTTTTGAGCTGCAGACCAGTTCACATTCCCTTTTGAGGTATCAGATGTGGATGTAGTGTCAATGCTATCCTCTTCTGAATTGGTATTTTGATCATCCCTGTCTCCGTAAAAAGAAACAATGGTCCTCAGTTTTTTTTGTGTTCTTCTTCATGTTGGTTAGCTTTTTCCTGGCTTTACATTGGATTTCTGCTTTTGGGGATGAGGGATCTCTGTCCCAGGTTTTTTGTTCTGGGGATTGTGAGTCTATTTACTGACTTTGTGTATTATAGCCTTCAGTTTCCTGAGGTGTGGGGGAGGGGTCTAGCTGCCTGAAGCCTCCTTTTCCCGTGGGGCTGCTCTGCAGTACTGTTGCTCTTCAGCAATGGTCTCAGCTGTTTGTTGTCTGTGCTGGCATCTGTCACTTCCCCTGGGGGTGCAAGTGTATGTCTGGGCTCCTGGTGTTGACCCCTGCTGGCTCTGCCCCTCTGGGACTCAGGAACTCCCACTGCTTGGCCACTGAAGCCCCACTTCTGTCTCCTCTATTCCAGCATTTTTACCTGAGGAATTCTCTGGGTCAGGGGTGGGAGGTGGAGGGATTAGAGCTGTTTACCTGGCCATTATGTCTCCCAGAAGTTCAAGAAGGCATGTTTCAAATCTTTGGGTTGCAAGCCTCAGGAGTACATATCTCACGACCAGAGGCGTTGCGCTGCTGCCTCTCGTTGTTTCGACAGACTCCCATCCTGTGTTGGTAGGCCTGGGGATCTCCGCTGGTTCCAGGTGCCCAGCTTTCTCCCAGCCTGGCTTGCTGGCTGGTTTCCGAAGCTGCTTCCACTTTGGTGCTGTCTGGTGCAGCTCCACATGCTGAGTGCTCTCCCAGCCTACAGATCCATCCAGTCAACCTTTTGGACTCTCCTGGCTTGGAAATTTGTCCCACTCAGATTGCTAGCACCTTCTAACTCTCTCAAATCTGCTCAGATTCACTTTTTTAGAAGAATCTGACAGAAATTGTGAGAGAGCTCTGGTAAGACGCTGTTTTCACATGGCCATCTTACCTCCCAACACTGAACTATTAATGATGCTTCTTTGAGTCTAATCAATTTATTGAATTCTAAATCTATCTAACAGTATTATTAGCTAATCTACATTTACATGTATAATATGTATATGTAATCTACATTTCTCCATATTTTCAACAAGAATAGCAAGAAAAACAAAGACTTAACTAAAATCTAAGTAAACTATTATCTATAGTACGCCTTTCATCTACCAGTTCAGAACACTTATGAAAAAACAGAAGTAAGTTTAATCTGGCATGACCTATTCTTTTTTTAAATTCTCATATCAATTGATTTGTATTTTTAATTTTTATTTTAATTTCTGAATTATCTTCCTTCCCCATTTCCTTCCTCACTTACTGAGAAGGCAAGAATACCCATTGTACATATGAAGTGACATGATCCATTTTTGGCATAGTCACAGTTCTTTAGAATCACTAGTTCCCTCTAGTTCTAATCTAGAAAAATGTTGCTTTAGTGATCTGTTCTAGAATTTCTCTGGAATTGGAGTCTACAATTTATAGGCTCAATTCTGTTTACTTTCAAAAATTTGCTAAAAAATCAAGATATTTTCCTTTTTCTGTCCTGTAGTCCCTCTCTCATTCTATTTGATCTTTTAAGTATCACTATCTGTGTCTCAGCATCTGTTGGTCTTTCCAGTACCTAAGGCATCTAGGCTGCTTTCTTACTATTTCTTTTTGCATTTTTACACTACTTTATATGCTTTATACACCATTTCTTTTAATATATTGAATATCAACTCCCTATTAGCCATATTCACTCTTCCATTTCCAGTGCAAAGATGGTACTTCTCGATAGAGAAAATTAAAAAAAAAACTAGAATAACAAGGGAGCAACTCAACCTCTCTCTGTTGTCATGTATCATTGTCTCACTCACTTCAAACAGATGGTCTGTCCCTTCTTTGAACTGCCTCTTTCTCCCATTATAGCTAAAAGAAAATATCGTTGGGCTATTTTTTTATTTTGGATCATCCTTGGCTTTTCTCACCATCTTCAGCTCACTCTGAACTTCAGCACACTATTTTTTAGTGTTTGTGACTATGTCACTCACCTATAATTTGTCCTTTGCTGCCTACACTTGTTTCCATTTTCTGTACACATCTTTCAAAAATCCATTCCTTAATGAGTTCCCTATGCATCCACATCAGTTTCTTTAAACAAACTCACTTTTCCACCTCCTTAGAATTGTTTCTCTTTGTGTCATCGAAATTGTATTCTTGTGAATTTCCTATCCCTCCAAGGGTCACTTCTTTCTGCAGAATTTTAGTTCAGCTTCCCTCTGAACCCTTTGAAATCTGGTCTAGCAAAATCTTGGATACATATTGGATTAGGTCCAAATTTCTTCTCCTCTATTATAAACTCGAGGATAACATAGTCACTTCCCCCCAAAATTCCAATCATTTTCACTCCAGCAACCATTTTAATGAGAATCAGATCTAAAATAGAATATTCCCTTGCTGCCTCCTCCACTTCCAAAGGATGACATCATCCTTAAGGTAAATAGCTGCTGTGCTTTTAGCAGAGAAAGTGAGACAGCACTAGCAGATGTCTCAACATTGAAGTTTTCCATCACTACAATATAATACCTCAATGGCAGGCTTATAATCTGTATCCTGGCTCTTCATCTATGTCCTCTTTCTGTCTAGGTGGTCTCTAGTATACTCTGATAATTAAATAATTTCTCTTTATATTTTCTTTGATTTTCAACCTAATGTTCTCTGCTATGCTTCCCCCTTCTCATTTCTGGACTTCCTTACATGAGCATATCTCACATGAATGAGTATGTAATGCTAACCCATCTCCTCCTGACCTTTAAAAACAATTATATTTCTTTTAAATAAGGTAATTAAAGTCATGGGTTTTATCATTTCAAGTCTCAGTGATAAGGTCAGGTTAGCTTCCTTACTTTAGGGCCTTTAATATGTCTTGCTTATAGCCTAAACTTTGTGTGTGTGTATTTTTGGGGTGTTTTTTGCGTAGCTGTCTAAGGTCATAAGTTTTAATATAGTCTTCTTTCTTTGATTTTGTCTGAATTTCTGGGTTCATAAGTTGTTCCTTTTCTTCTTTCATTGTGATTATTCTCTATGGTATCTAGTTTGATGGATATAAAGTCAGTTTTCTTCTAACCCACATTTCTCATTCAAAACTCTTGACAACATTTGTAAGACTCCTGATCTGATAAATCTATCTTACTAGACTTTTAGAAGTATACACCATTTCTGGCCAAAAATCTGTCCATAAATTCTGATCACATTCTTGGATATCATCATATTATTTAGTTTTTTACTTGCCCAATCAATTCTTGTCTCCTGTGTTCCTTGAGCAGCAGTTAGGAAAACACCACCTGTGACCCTTTCTTCTTTGGTTTCTTGCCCAAGACATCATAATTCTTGATGGTCCATCCTAGACATCCTCCTAGTGATTATTTGTGCCCATGTGAATCATCAGAACAAAGTAATAGTCATCCATTTTGAGAAGACTTGGATACATGCCTCAGGAAGACAATGTGTCTCTGTCATTGTTAGCTTAACAAATAGCTGCCTCAGTATCCCTGAACAGAGAGTCACTAACCAACCTCACTTCTCTTCTTCCTCTGGCCTTTACTAGATGATTCTTAACCTGATGCTTTTTGTAGCTCTCTTCTATCATTTCTTGTAGGACAAGCAGCTGCTTCCTTCTAATAATATCCAGCTCCTTCCTCTTCTGAAAAAGCCTCAAATTTGTTTTTCAGTTTCAAGTATATAGTTGCCCTTTTCCTTCCCTTTCTCCTCTGCACAGTATTCTTATATTATCCAGCCTCCTGACCAAGTTCACTTCTCTTCTGACGCTTCACAGATTTGTTTTCCTGTTGACGTGCTGCGTGTGTGTGTGTGCATGCATGTTTAAAGGACTGCTTTATTATCCTCTATAATGCAGCATATGGAGAGGTGTACCTAGAGCCTTTTTTCTTTATCTTCCAGGAGTTAGATCAACCTAGCCTTTGATCATAGAGAGAAGTCACTTGGATCTGACAGAAATTCAAACATTGCAGAGTTGAGTCATTACAGCAAAATTTACCAAGTGTTCCATTATTATTGAGATTCTTGTTCTTGTTTTTATACTACTTCTGGATATTCCTATCTCTCCCACTAAGCACCTATGTAAGCTCTTGATAATCTTTTATCATCTCTTAATAATCTGGCAGCCACACCCAACTTTTCCTTTGTTCCATCAACTTTATAGCCACATCATACTTTTTTCTCCCCTTCTCTTACTTCCTTTACTTACCAGCCTGCCTTACCACCTTGTCTTACTCACCAACTTATTTTGTTCACCTTCTCTTCCTTTGTCTTGCCAACTACTTCCTTTTCTCTTTTCTTGAATCATTCTCTTTGGGTCCTTATTTTCTGATCCTTTTCTTCCTTCATATTAAGTCCTTCAAATTGAACAACTTTCTTCTTTCAGTTCAAATTGTTCTTCCTTAGCTTATCCTCACATTTCCCCAAATTTCTCTTCTTCCAAATTGAATCTCCAGATTTCTTCACAAATCTAAGCTTTTCAAAATCATGTTCATAATTATTTTTTGTTCTGATGGAGCCGGAGTCCAAAGGAATTTGAAGGACTATCTAGCTTTCTCCCAAGCGCAGTTCAAGGGTTAAGTGGGTCACAATCACATTTTTGCTAAAAGCAAAATATCACCATCTTACCTAGTTTTTCACTTTTCTAATCAGTTCTTCTCTCCCGTGTTTCTTGCCTCCAATGGGCAGCAGTTAGGACAACACCACCTGTGCCCCTATGTTCTGTGGTTTCTTGTCCAAGATTTTATAATCCGTGACAATATTTTCTAGTATCTTCCTAGTAGTGCTATTTGTGCCCATGTGAATCATCAGAACAAGGTAATAGTCATCCATTTTGAAAAGTCTTGGATACATGCTCCAGGAAGACAATGCTTCCTTTTTGCCTGTAGCACTTTGCTATTGGCCAAATATTGGGTTCCCACCCCTTTGTTCAGATTCTACCAAAGCTGGGAAACAGAAGAAGCAAGATCTTGGTAATAGTGAATACTGACAGTACATTGGGCCAACCTTAAGTATTGGTAAAGTAGGTAGTTGCTAATGAAGTGTTAGTTAAGGGGCAACAGAATATCGCTTCACTTAGAATTATCTCCCTCACCTAGGTCCCCTGGTATTTGAAATTCCATCACCAGGGATTCATTTATTCTAATTAAATAGTGCCTTCTGATTGTAGTCTTTTTAAAAACTGATCTCCTCATAAACTGACCCTAATTCCCCCCTAGGACTAGGAGATGTGGAGGGATCTCATGGCCCAGGTAAAAGGTGATGGCAAAAAAACAACTTGTGTCTTGAGGACCAGCCTGTTGTGGTGATTTGGCCAGCTCAAGACTAAGAGAGTATTTATCCCCTATGAACCTCCAGAGTATGGCCAGGGAACAGTCTTGTTTCCTCAGGAGTCTGCCAGAGGAAGAGGCCAAGTGGAACAGAGGTTTATTTCATGTTTACTTTTAGGTATTCATTTAAAAATAGTTCTTCAGTCACCTTGGTCAGTACCTTTGGAAAATCAGTGTGATTTGTTGCCTTCACTCTCACATTTAATATTGTGATCATCTGACAGCCCCAAATCTTCCCCTGGAAAGCCTTCCCTGATCATACCAGCCTGAACTCTTGGCCTCCTCTGAGTTCCTCTGTCAATCATCGCCTGTACTAATTATTTGATGATTAATCACGTGTAGGCACAAGATTGTCCTTGTATTTCTCAGAACTCGTCCCACAGAATCACAGCATCTTAGCTTTGGGAGGGACCTTAGTGATCCTATAGTAGTCCAGACTATACATGTGCAAGAATCATCCACAGTATACCCGGCAAGTAGTTATCTAGGCTGCTTGAAGATCTATCATGAGAAGGAACCTCTCAAGGCAGCCTATTCCACCATTGGATAGCTCTAATTGTTAAGGGTGGCTAGGTGGCACCATCATGCACAGAGCACTGGGCTTAGAGTCAGGAAAACCTGAGCTCAAATCTGACCTCAGACACACACTAGGTGGGTGACCCTAAGCGAGTCATTTAACCCTGTTTGCCTCAGTTTCCTCATCTGTAAAATGAGCTAGAGAAGGAAATGGCAAACCACTCCAGTATCTGCCAGGAAAACACCATAAAGGGGGTCACGAAGAGTTGGACACAACTGAAAACAACTGAAAGTTGTTAGTGAATTTGTCTTTACATTGAGCCTAAATCTGACTCTGCAATTTCTACCCATTCTACCCAGAGTTCTTCCCTCTGGGTCCAAGTAGAATAAATCTAGCCTCCTTGCACATGACAGGTATTTTCACTGCTTGAGGACAGCTGCCATGTCCCCTCCAAGCCTTCTCTTCTGCAGGATAGATAACCTCAGTCCTTTGACTATCTTCACATGGCGCGCATTGCAATCCTCTCACCGTGCTGGTTTCCCTCTTCTGGACATGCTTCCGCTTATCTATGTCTTTCCTAATATGTAGTAGTCAGAACGGAGCATGATAATCCAGATGTGGTCTGACCAAAACAGAGAAGAGAGTGACATTGCTTTACTTGTCCCAGACCCAGAGTAACAACTTGACTCTCTGAGGGGTGGGAATGTATAAATGAGACATTCTTAGGTTAAATCTGAATTATTAATATTTTCTCTATAGTTTCTTAAATCTAGACAATCAACAGAACAATAAACCAAGTCCTGATTTGCAGCATTTGCTAATTTCTGAGATATAAATATATGCTTACCCTGAAAACCTAATAATCACCTCTCAAGAGTCCAAAGAACCTGGCTCCAGCACATTCCTATCTGGATCCTCCACATATCTTAATGCATCCCAAGCTAACATTTGCTTCTGGAACACCATGTCATACCGTTGATGTCTATTGATTTTGCAGTCCACCAAAAGCCCTCAATTCTTTTTCAGATTAAATCTTGTCTAGCCACGTCTCTCTTATGCTGAACTTGTGAAGTTGATTTTTCCAACATGAGTTTAAAAATTTTTTTGCCCATGTTATATTTTATTGGACTTGACTCATCTTTCTTACCCATCAAGATCCTTTTCGTCTGAACTCTGTCACCCATGTGTTAGTTATTCTTCCTAGATTTGTGTCCTCTGGGTATTTAACAAATGTTATCTGTGCCTCCACCCACATCATTGAAAAAAACCTCATTAAACAATATAGGATCACATACATGCCTGAGCTACTCTCCTGTAGTGTTGTTACCTTTATGATGGTGAACAAGTCACTCAACCTCCACAAGCCTTGGTTCTTCCATCTATAAAATGAAGGGGAAAGGGTTGAACCAGATGACCTTGAACTTCTCTTACAATTCTAAATCTCTGGTGCTATGGGTCTGTGAATCTAAAAAGAATTGAGACGTGTATCCATGCATGCACATGTGTGTATAAGTAGTTATATACATATGTGCAGCCATATATGTGTGTATGACATTTCTGTCTTCAACTATATGCCAAGCAGTGGGATTTTTAGAATGTTTATATATCATTGTCAACTGTTTGCAGTTGTTCTTTTTAAAAACTGTTTGTTCACATGCTTATTTGTGCATTGGAAAATGATTCTTTGTCTTGTGTATTTGCTGTAGTTTCCTATATTTTTGATGTACTAGATCCTTACCTGAGATATTTGATGAAAAGATATCCCCTTACTAAGAGATTTCCTTCTTTTCTTAGCTGTATTGATTTTGCTCATGAAAAAGCTTTTCAATTTAATGTAACTCGACTTATACTTATTTTAAGTTTCTTGTGCTCTTTAGTAGATATTAGTATTATGCTTTGTCAAAAGTGGTTTCTGAATCTATTCATATAATCATAAAATTTGACTATTTTCCAGTAAATATAAAAATTTATTATTTTAATGTGATTATGTGAATTATTTATCTAATGTTGAACTATCTTTGCATCCCTGTTATAAGTAACATTTGGTCATAGTAAAAAAAATGAAAAGAAATGAGATTAGTCCAACATCATTTGTCCTTAGTAAATCTATTCCTACTACAGAAGGCAGTTCAATCACATGCCCTGATTATCTTCCTGTGGAAAATCTATAAGTTATCCAACATAGAGTTTAGGAATTGCAAAACAGACTTGAGTTTTGAAATGCTGTGGGGTCTCTGACCCTACTTTAAAATGATTGGGTGTTGTAATGACATTTGGCCAATTGAAACTTTCTCTCTTAAAATTTTGACTGGTCCCCTTATCTTAATAAATGAGATAACTTCTTGAGATTTTTTTTAGTGGTTCATTTAAAAGAATTTTTAAAATATTTTATTTTCCCCCAATTAAACATAAAACAATTTTTTTAACATTTGTGGGTTTTAAAAAAAGTTTTGAGTTCCAAATTCTATACCTCCCACCTTCTACCCCACCCCCAAGATCATAAGCAATCTCATATAGGTGATCCATGTGCAGTCATGTAAAACATTTCCATATTAGTCATCTTATGCAAAAAGACTTGAGCAGAAAAAGAAAGAAAATGAAAAACAGTATGCTTCAGTCTGTATTCAAACAACACCTGTTCTTTCTCTGAAAGTGGATAGCATTTTTAATTATGAGTCTTTTGAGATTGTTTTATATTACTGTATTGCTGAGAATAGCCAAGTCATTCACAGTTCTTCACTGTACAAGATTGTTATGTACAATGTTCTCTTGATACTGGCTCACTTCACTTTATATCAGTTCATGTACATCTTTCCAGATTTTTCTGAAATCCTCTTGCCTATCATTTCTTATAGCACAATAATATTCCCACTTGTTTAGCCATTCGCCAATGGATGGGCATTCCCCCGCCCCGGCCGCCCCAATTTCCAATTCTTAGCTACCACAAAAAAAGCTGCTGTGAATACCTTTGTACAAATAGGACCTTTCTTCCCCCCCACCCCCCTTTTCTATGTCTTTGGGATATAGACCTAGCAGTGGTAGTGTTGGATTGAAGGGCATGCACAGTCTGATAGCCCTTTGATCATAGTTCCAAATTGTTCTACAGAATGATTGGATCAGTTCACAACTACACCAACTGTTTGTTAGAGTCCCAATTTTCCCACATCCCCTCCATTTATTATTTCCTTTTTTTGTCATATTAGCCAATCTGATAGAGATTATGTGGTGCCTCAGAGTTATTTTTATTTTCATTTCCTTAATCAATAGTGATTTAGAGCATTTTTTCATATGACTATAAATAGCTTCGATTTCTTTGCCTGATTATATTCTGGTTATATCTTTATATATCTGTATATATCTTTGTCTGGTTATATTCTTTGACCATTTATCCAGTGGGGAATGACTTGTATTCTTATAAATTTGACTCAGTTTTCTATATATTTGAGAAATAAGACCTTTATCAGAGATACTTGCTGCAAAACTTTTCCCCCAATTTTTTGCTTTCCTTTACTTTTAGTTGCATTGGTTTTGTTTGTGCAAAACCTTTTAAATTTTATATAATCATAATGATCCATTTATATTTTGCATTTTGTTTAGTCTTAAATTTTTCCCTTATCCATGGATCTGACAGGCAAACTATTCCATGCTCTTCTAATTTGTTTATGGAATCACCCCTTATATGTAAATCATGTACCCATTTTGATCTTATCTTGGTATATGGTGCGAGATGTTGGTCTATACTTAGTTTCTGCCCTACTGTTTTCCAGTTTTACCAGAAGTTTTTGTCCCAAAAGCTTGGATCTTTGGGTTTACCAAATGCTAGATTACTATGGTCATTTACTACAATATATAGTGTACCTAATCTATTCCACTGATCCACTCTACTTCTTAGCCAGTAGCAGATCATTTTGATAATTACAACTATACAATACAGCTTGAGATCTGGTACAGCTAGGCCACCTTCCTTCATGTGTTTTTTTTCATTGTTTCTTCTGATATTCTTAATCATTTGTTGTTCCAGATCCATTTTTTCCTAGTTTTTTTGAATAATCTTTTGGTAGTTTAATATGGCACTGAATAAGCAGATTAGTTTAGGTAGAATTGTCATTTTTATTACATTGGCTTGGCCTATCCATGAGCAATTAATTTTTCCAGTTCTTTAGATCTGACTTTATTTGTGTGAAAAATGTGTTTTCTAATTCTCTTCGTATAGTTTCTAGGTTTGTCTTAGCAGGTAGACTCCCAAGTATTTTATACTGTCTACAATTATTTTAAATGGAATTTCTCCTTCTATTTCTTGTTGCTGGACTTGGTTGGTAATTTATATGGGTTTATTTTGCATCCTGCAACTTTGCTAAAAAGTTGTTAATTATTTCAACCAGTTTTTTAGTTGATGCTCTAGGATTTTCAAAATATGCCATTATGTCATCTGCAAAGAGTGATCATTTTGTTTCCTCATTGCCAATTCTAATTTTTTTCCATTTCTTTTTCTTCTCTTATTGCTATAGCTAGCATTTCTGGTACAGTATTGAATAATAGTGATGATAATAGTCATCCTTGCTTCATCCCTGATTTTATTGGAAAGGCTTCTAGCTTATCCTCATTACAGATAATGCTTGATAATGGTTTTAGATAAATATTATTTATCATTTTTAAAGTAAGGTCCATTTATTCCCATTCTTTCTAGTGTTTTTAATAGGAATGGGTGCTGTATTTTGTCAAAGGCCTTTTTTTACATCTACTGAGATAATCATGTGATTTCTGTTGGTTTTGTTGTTGATAGGGTCAATTATGCTGATAGTCTTGCTAATATTGAACCAGTCCTACATTCCTGGTATAAATCCCACCTGGTCACAATGTATGATCCTTGTGATATATTGTTATAATTTCTTTGATAGTTATCATTTTATTTGAAATTTTTGCATCAATATTGATTAGGGAAACTTGTCTATAATTTCTTTTTTCTGTTTTCACTCTTTCTGGTTTAGGTATCAGCACCATATTTGTGTTGTAAGAAGAATTTTGTAGGTCTCCCTCTTTGCCTATTTTCCCAAATAGTTTATATAGTATTGGAATTAGTTGTTCCTTAAATATCTAGTAGAATTCACTTATGAATCTATCTGGCCCTGGGGATTCTATCTTTGGAAGTCCATTGATGTCTTGTTCAATTTCTTTTTCTAAGATTGGATCATTTAAGAATTCTATTTCCTCTTCTGTTAATCTGGGCAATTTATATTTTTTGTAAATATTCATCCATTTCATTTAGATTGTCAGATTTCTTCATGTGTAATTGGGCAAAAATAGCTTCTCAAAATTACTTTAATTTTTTCTTCATTGATGGTGAATTCACCCCTTTCATTCTAGATATTGGTAATTTGGTTTTCTTCCTTTTAAAAATCGAATTAGGCAATGGTTTGTCTATTTTATTGTGTTTTTCATGAAACCAACTTCTAGTTTTATTTATTAGTTAAATGATTTTCTTAGTTTAAATTTTATTTACCTTGCCTTTGATTTTCAGGATTTCCAATTTGGAGATTTTAATTGGAGATTTTAAATTTTTTTCTAATTGTTTTTTAGATGCATGCCTAATTCATTAATCTGCTCTTTCTCTATTTTATTGATGTAAGCATTTAGAGATATAAATTTCCCTTTAAGTACTGCTTTGGTTGCATCCCATGAAGTTTGGTATGTTGTCTCATTGTTGTCAGTCTCTTTAGTGAAATTATTGATTGTTTCTACAATTTGTTCTTTGACCCACTTATTCTTTAAGGTTAGATTATTTAGTTTCCAATTAATGTTTAATCTCTCTATCCACTGTCTTTTATTGAATATAATTTTTATTGCATTATGATCTGAAAAGGCTACATTTAATATTTCTGCTTTTCTGCATTTGGCTGTGAGTTTCTGATGCCCTAACACATGGTCAATTTTTGCCTAGGTGCCCTGTACTGCTGAGAAAAGGATATATTCCTTTCTATTCTCATTCCATTTTCTCCAAAGATCTATCATATCTAACTTTTCTAGATTTATATTAACCTCCTTAAGTTCTTTCTTGTTTATTTTGTGGTTAGATTTATCTAGTTCTGAAAGGGGAAAGTTGAGATCTTCCAATAGTATAATGTTATTGTCTGTTTCTTCCTATAATTCATTTAACTTATCCTTTAAAAATCTAGATGCTATACCATTTGGTGCTTATATTTTTAGTATTGATATTACTTCATTGTCTATGCTACCTTTTAGCAAGATATAGTTTCCTTCCTCATCTCTCTTTTTGCTTTTGCTTCATATGAGAGTATGATTGCTACCCCTGCTTTTTTTTTTACCTCAGCTGAGGCATAATAGATTCTCTTCCAACCCCTCACCTTTGTTCTGTGTGTATCTCTGTGCTTCAGATGTATTTCTTGTAAACTGTGTATTGTAGGTTTCTGTTTTTTAATACATTCTGCTATCTGCTTCTGTTTTATGAGTGAGTTCATCCCATTCACATTTACAGTTGTGATAACTAATTGAGTATGCCTCTCCATCTTATTTTTCCCGTGTTTGTCCTTCTCTCTCTCTCTCTCTCTCTCTCTCTCTCTCTCTCTCTCTCTCTCTCTGTTACCTTTTACCATGTCCCTTCTCATAAGTGTTTTGCTTCTGATCCCCACCTCTTCTAATCTGCCCTCCTTTCTATTGGTTCCACCCCCACTCCCCCTTTTAAACTCACAATCACTTTTTACTTCCTTGTAGGGTGAGATAGATTTCTTTATCCAATGAAGTGTGTATGTTATTCCTTTTCTGAGCCAATTCTAATGAGAGTAAGGTTCAAGCATTGCCTGCCTCCTCCCCATTTTCCCTTCCACCATAATAGCTCTTTCATACCTCTTTTATGTGAGATAATTTGCCCCATCATATTTCCACCTTCCCTCTTCTCCCAGTACACCTTTCTTTCTCAAACCTTAATTATGTTGTTTTTGAAAAAATATCATCCTGATACAGACTTCATAACAACCTGGAAAAACCTACACGACATAATGCTGAGTGAGCGGAGCAGAGCCAGGAGAACACTATACACAACCACAGATATATGGATTCCATAAGGACCAACCCTGACAGACTTCGCTCTTCTCAGCAACACAAGGTGCAGGCACAATTCCAAAGGACTCACGATGGAGAATGCTATCTACATCCAGAGAAAGAACTATGAAGTTTGAATGCAGATTGAGGCACACTTCATGCTCGCCTTTTTCACTTCTCTATTGTTTTTGTTTTTGGGTTGTTTTTTTTTGTTGTTGTTGTTGTTGTTTTGGTTCTGTTTCTTCTTTCTCATGACTCATTCCATTGGTCATAATTCTTCTGCTCAACTTGACTAGTGTATAAATTAATTCAATGCGAAGTTATTCGTGGTAGTTATATGAGATTCCATGCCGTCTTGGGGAGGGAGGGGGAAGGGAGGGGAGAAAATCTGGAACTCAAAATTATGTAGAACTGTCTGTTGTAAACTAAAAATAAAAATAAATATTTAAAAAAAATAAAGGAAAGCAACTTTAAAAAAAATATCATCCCATCCTAGCCATCTTAGACCCATGCCCTCTGCATATGTATTTATGTCATCTATTTTCCCTTTTAGTGCTAAATTCTTAAGAGTTATGGATATCGCCTTGTCACATAGGAATATACACAGTTTAAGGCCATTGACTTTCTTAATGTTTTCTCTTATTTCTTTTTCATCTTTTTATGTTTCTTTTGAGTCTTATATTTGAAGATCAATTTTTTAATTCAGCTCTGGCCTTTAAATTAGGGATGCTTGAAAGTCCTCTATTTCATTAAATATCCATTTTTTTACCCTAAAGGATTATGCTCAGTTTTGCTAGGCAAGTGATTCTTAGTTGTAATCCTAACTCCTTTGCTTTCCAGAATATCATATTCCATGCCCTACTGCTCTTTAATGTAGAAGGGGCTAAATCCTGTGTAATCCTGACTGTGGCTCCATGATATTTGAATTGTTTCTTTCTGGCTGCTTACAGTATTTTCTCCTTGACTCAGGAGTTCTAGAATTTGGCTATGACACTTCTGGGAGTTTAAATTTTGGGACCTCTTTCAGGATTGATCAGTGTATTCTTTCAATTCCTATTTTGCCCTCTGGTTCTAGGATATCAGGGCAGTTTTCCACGATAATTTCTTGAAAGATGCTGTCCAGGCTCTTTTTTTGAACATGGCTTTCAGGCAATCCTATAATTCTCAAATTGTCTCTCCAGGATCTATTTTCCAGGTCAATTGTTTTTCTAATGAGAAATTTCATAATTTCTTCTTTTTTATCTTTTAATTTTGCTTTATCATTTCTTGAAGTCTCATGGAAACATTAAATTCCACTTGCCCAAATCTAATTTTTTAATATAAGTTAGTATTTTATTTTCCCCCAACTTCATGCAAAACCAATTTTTAACATTTGTTTTTTAGATTTTGGAGTTCCAAATTCTCTCCCTACCTCCCTCCTCCTGCCATCACCCCTCATTGAGAAGGCAATTTGATATAGGTTATACATGTGTAGTCATATAAAACGTCCAATTCTAACTTTTAAGGAATTATTTTTTCAGTGACATTTTGTACCTCCTTTTCCATTCTGATAATTCTATTTTTTAAGGAGTTATTTTCTTTGGTGAATTTTCATGTATATTTCTCCATTTTTGTGTTTCTTTTAGCGTGCTGTTGACTCTTTTTTCATTATTCTTGCATTACTCTTACGTCTTTTCCCAATTTTACTTCTTTTTCATTTGCTTTTTAAAATCCTTTTAAAGCTCTTCCAGGACTTCTTTTTGGACCTGAGATCAATTTATATTTTCCTTTGAGGTTTCACATGTTGCCATTTTGACACTGTTGTCCTCTTCTAAGTTTGTGCCTTGATTCTCACTGTCACCATAGTAACTTTCTATAGTCAAGTTCTTTTTTGTTTGTTTTTTCCTCATTTTTTCTTGTCTATTTTGTGACTTTGTGTTTTTATGTAAGAGTTGGGATCTCTTCCTGCATTGTCCTAAGCTTTTTGTGCTGGGACTTGGTGTCTTGCTGCTGGCTTTCACTGGGCCTCAGGGCCTAGCTTCTGGTTATCACCGAAGTTGGGTCTTCCTGCTGACTTATCCTGGGGGTAGTGCCTTCCTATTGCCCTGCCCTGGGGGTTGGGTCTCCCTACTAGTTTGCCCCAGAGGTAGGACCTTGCTGCTGGCTTGCTATGGAGGTAGGGCCTCCCTTCTGGCTTTCACTATAGGGGGACACTGCTGGCTTGTACTGGGGATGGAACCTCATGGCTAGCCAGGCCCCAGGGCCTGGGTCTTGCTATTGTTTGTTCCCAGGGACAGGATTTCATTGCTGGCAGGCCTCGGTGCAGGGTCTCACTACTAGTCAGCAGTGGGGGTGGGGCCTCCCTGGTGGCCTGCATAGGGGGTAAGGCCTCACTGGTGGATTGCCCTGGGGCTGGGTGCCTTTTTGCAAGCCTCTTGCTGTGTGGCCTGCTGCTACTGCTCTCTGGACTTTGTTCCCTTCCCACCCCACTGAGACAGACCTTTCTGCTGAGCTGTAAGCTGCTTCCCCACTCCTAAATTAGTTCTAAGGCATTTTTCAAGGTTGTTTGGAAAGGAATTTGGGAGGGCTCCAGGGAATTCCTTCCTCACTCCACCATCTTGGCACAGGAAGCCTTTCTTGAGCTTTTTGAAGTCATTTCTACTTTGGCCAGGGTCAAGTTCCTGGATGAGAAACATTCCTTTATACATGGACTTAAGTTTAAGTGGAGCATGGGATCACCTACATGGACAATTTCCCAGGAGGGGAAAGCATGACTAGAACCACTGAAATACTCCACATCCTTACCCCTGAAATATGCGTCTTTGTATTCTGAACAGCATTGAATGGCTGGGCACACAGTAACTCACACAGATACCAATAACTGGAAAAGGCATTTGAAAAAATCTAGTCCAATAGACTCAGTCTCAGGACTTCTCCTCTTCTTCCAATTTCTCACCAAAGAGAAACCTCTGTCTGGGGTTCAACTCTCTTGATTGGTGACTTCCTTGCTAGGATTACTATTTCAGAAAGGACCCCAACTATCCTTCCCCTCATTTATGCCTTCACTCACTCTCTGGAGGTCTCCTCTTTGCCAACCATTTTGTGCCTACAAGGATACCTTTCCCTTCCATTTTCTTTGCTTTCCATCTCCTCTTTATGTATTAACTTCCCCCATTAGAATGTAAGCTTCTAGAATGTTTGCTTGCATTTGTGTCTCTGGTGCTTAGCAGAGTACCCAGCACTTATACTTAATAAATGCTCTCCCTGTCTGTGTATGTTTTTGTGTATGTCTCTCTCTGTTTTTTTCTCTACCTCTGTCTCTGTCTCTCATTGTCTCTCTGTCTCTGCCTCTGTCTCTGTCTCTCTCCTTGTCTCTGTCTCTCTGTCTCTATCTCTGTCTGTCTCTGCCTCTGTCTGTGTCTCTCTCCTTGTCTCTGTCTCTCTCTGTCCTCCCCTGGGAATATTCAAGTGAAAGCCACCTATCAGAAATGTGGTAGAAAGGACTCCAGGAACAGGCAGTTTTCAAAGGAAGAAATCTAAGCAATCAATAACCACATGAAAAGAGTGCTCCAAATCGCTGATAATCAGAGAAATGCAAATTAAAGAAACTCTGATGTTCCACCTCATGCCCATCAGATTGGTAAAGATGAGGAAAATCACAAACGTTGGAAGGCTATGAGAAAATAGGCACATCAATGCATTGTTTGTTGAACTGTGAACTGGTCCAGCTATTCTGGAAAACAATTTGTAACCATGCTCCCAGGGCTATTAAAGCTTGCATACTCTTTAACCTACAGATACTACTATAAGCTTAGCAGCACTTAGCACAGTGCCGAGCACATAGTAGGTGCTTAGTAGAAGTTTATTGATTGACTATGAGTCTTTAGACTAAGAAACTTTTAAAAAGAGGAAAAAAAACCCCTATGTCTATAAAAACATAGTAGCTTTTTTATAGTTAAAAATTATGAACTAGGTGAGTGAGGAATGGCTAAGTAAATTGTAGTATGTGAGTGTAAATAAATATTATTGTTCTATACATAAGAAATGACAAAATGGACAGTTTCAGAGGAAACTTGGAGAACCTTTATGAAGTGAACTAGAATGAAGTGAACAGAACAAGAAGAACAATTTATACACCATTATGGAGACAAACATCAGTGAAAAACTTGAGAACACTGATCAACGAAATAACAAGCCATGAGTCCAGAGGACTGAAGGTGAAGCATGCCTTCCACCTCCTGCAAGAGAGCCGTTGTTGTTGTTTGGTCATGTCTGACTCTTCATGACCTCATTTGGGGTTTTCTGTAGCTCATTTTACAAATAAGGAAACTGAGGCAAACAGGGTTATGTCACTTACCCAGGGTCACATAGCTAGTAAGTGTCTGAGGCCAGATCTGAACTCATAAAGATGAGTCTCCTGATTCTAAACCCAGTGCTCTAACTACTTTGCCACCGAGGACAGACTTAAAATGCAGAATGAGACATACATTTCTAGACATGACCAATTTGAGGATTTATTTTGCTAGACTGTATAATTTAATTGTTAAGAGAGTGGGACAGATAATAAATACTTGTGAAAACAGGCAAATAAACATTTAAAGAAAAGGAGTCTGGAACCTCATGGAATTGGAATCTGGACTTGATGATTCTGCCATTTTCAACTCAAATATTCTAAAATCTGATAATGCTATGGCATCCAGAAAGGGAGGCATAGTCATTAGTAAATTCTCTTTCCTCCTACTTAGTTATCATTCTCACACACAAATCTTATCATCCGTGGCATAATGATTTCATCATGAAGCTACTAGCTCAAGCATTTTGTTCCCAAGAATTTCTTTGGTACTCATTTCTTCAGGAACAAATTTACATCCCTGGGAGCAGACTCTCCTATACTCTAAAGCTTTGCTGGAAGTGGGGATGAGTGACTGGAGAAAAGAAGACTTTGCAAGATCAATGTATTCAACTAGTTGAAGGGGTGCCATTTAGGAGAGGGATTAGGTTTATTTTCTGTAGCTCCAGGAATAAGATCTAGAAGTTACAAGGAAGGGTAGAAGTTACAAGGAAGGCAGATTTAGACATAAATAACTAATAAGAGTGGGGAAATGACATCTAGAGGGGAGGTTGCCCTTTCCCCCACCTTCTCCTCTGAGGAAATGCAAGCTGGGGGGCTTGGAGGGCCATGAGTTCTTTCACCAGCAGGTTCCCACTTTAGGTGTTGCTGGTAACCAGTGGAGGTTTCAGATAGCCCTGAATAATTTAAATAATTCCATCCAATTGCATCGGGGACAGTCTTCACCCCTCAAGGGTGATAGTTATGGGTAAACTGAGGTGGCTTATTGACTTCTGAACAAACAGGGAGTGTTCCCTCAAGCAGAAACACTTTTTCCAACTGTGAGATGGAGAAAGAGCATCAAGATTGGTAGTTGCCATATTTGAATCAGAGTTCGATGACCAGTATGCTCTTGAAGTTGGAACATGACCAGGCTCTGTTCCCTGAGTCATCTCTTGCGAGACCAGAGGTCTGTAGCAGCAGTGGTGGTAGGGAATAGAGTCAATGAGAGAAAACCTCTAATGTGATGCTGCATCGTATGCAATGAAAACTATGTCTCCAAATGACCAAGGACCAGGGAAAACTATGGGCCTCTCCCACCATGATGATGAAGATTGCATCCAACAATAGAGACAGTTTTTCATTTTGGCCTTGGCCAAAGGTTTGAGGACACACCAGCTGAGAATTCCCTCCTGGGAGTCCTGGCTACCAGAGATTATTGACAAGTTCACAATCGAGAGTCACTTCATTTCAGTTGTGTCCGACTCTTTGTGACCCTATTTGGGGTTTTCTTGGCAAAGATACAAGAGTGGTTTGCCATTTCCTTTTCCAGTTCATTTTACAGATGAGGAAACTGAGGCAAGCAGGGTTAAGTGACTTGCTTAGGAGTCTTCTTGAATCCAAGGCAGGAAGTCCTATCCACTGCACCACCTTGCTGGTTTACTCACAAATGAGAACACCAGGGAACACCTACTTGAAGCATCTGGGAACCACAGAGGGAGAGGAGTGAATGAATAAGGATTTACAGGGATCTTTAGAAGAGGCCTGTTCATTGTGACAGTTACTGTTTTCCAGGCTTCTATTTTGCCTTGTCCTTGGTTTCTGTGGTCTGACAGACAAATCTTTCCTTTTTTAGTTTTGTGGCCTTCAGGTCTGTAACTGGGGAGTTCTCTATCATGGGAGGTAGCATTAAGTAAGGGACCTAGATCTTTAGAGATGGCAAATTATAAGGATAAGGAAACTGAGGCTGGAAGAAATCCTAGATAGGAACCAGGAAAAACAGCTATTTTGTGGCTAAAGCAAATAGGTAGGAGAAATTCACCTGGAGTATGGGTGAGGTGTGAATGTATAAAGGAGATGCTTCTTATCCTACTGGCCACTATTAGGTACAGAGGAGCAAAGAGCTCAGTGAGGGGTTTTTTGAGAGTGGGGCTCATCCCACCTTTTTTTAGCACAGTGATGGGCACCCCAATGGGCACTTAATAAATGCTTGTTGATTGAATAGTTATCAATGTAGCTGCCAGGGAGGAAGCAAGCCCTAGGATCTGGATGGGTAGGAGAGGTGCTGCGATGCGGGAAGGAAACTTGGGACATTGTTATTTGTGCTCTCTAAACATTTTGGATGCACTGGAGAGGAAGAGGACATGCCAGACATGAGGTTACTTCTGGGAGCGAGGCTGGGCAAGGTAGAAGCTGGGAGAAAGAGAGCAGATGCCCAGCTGATGTTGTGCCCACCCTCTAAATCAGAGGTCTATGGTTACATAGACCAGTTTAGCATTCTGATGAAGCCTGGGCACCACTTCCAAAAATTGCAATTGTTGCTTACCTTTATAATTGAAGAAGATGCTAAATTTCAGTTAGAGGTTAGTCAAGATGTTTCTCATTCAATCTATCCAAGGATCCCTTGGGACTCCTAGAGCTCGGGTTAACATCTACTGCTCTAAATGTTCTTTGCTAAAGGGACAAAGCCTTAACTCCAGCTCTGCAGAGAAGGAAAGACTCTTCCAAAGCATTCCCAGGCCCTTGCCATCATGACAGTCTTTAACACAAGATTACTACATGCAGGGCAGTGGTCCAGGACAGGTACTAGGCATTCTAGGGAGGAGAGTTCACTTCCAGCTGGGGTGGGTGGTCACTAAGCTGGATCCTGAAAGAAGTCACCAGCACTACAATTTTTTCTCTACTTCTGAAACATTTATGGGGTATTGGGCAGGCTCAACCATGGGCAGAGAGCCTGAGGCACAGGTGGTGATTCTTTGGCACCATCTGGGAGCAGACAAACCATAATGGAGAGGCAGACCCACCCCAAGGAGCTTAGATTTAGAGTTGGAAGGTCATCTGGTCCAACCCACTCATTTTTTGGGGAAACACCGCACCCAAACTTGTCCAAGATCAAGGTCAGAAAGGTAGTAAGAGGCAATGCTGGGATTTGAACCCAGATTCTTCAACTCCAAGTCCAGCATGTATTAATAATTTGTATTTGTATAATGCTTTATGGTTTGCAAGGTGCTCCATATACCCTATTGTAACAACAATGTTACTTGCAGTTTCTGTGGCTGTGTAAGGTCAACAACACCAGCACACAGGAGGGCTGCTAGTGCAGATTCTTTGATCTGCTTTTCTAAGGAAAGCAATTTTAAGAGGTTTACAATCTCACTTTAATTAAACATACATATATCATTCACTTAGTTCTGGGGGAAAAATCAGCACCCTGAACTTCAGAGAAAACACAAACAGAAATTATAAGCAGAAATTATATAAACAGAGAAAATAACACAAATCAGCAGACAGAGCTTCTAACTGTCTGTCCATAGCAATACATACATATGTAGTTACCAGAGAGAGAGAAGCACCGACATCTGGGTTTTCAAAGCCAGGGGCTCCTTAATGGCTACCTGGAGTCTCGTCTTGCCAAATCACATGAACACCCTTCCAATGAGTGAGCCCCAAAGCAAAATGCTGACCTCAGAGTATATATATATATATATATATATATATATATATATATATATATATATATATATATATATATATATATATATACATATATATGTGTATGTGTGCGTGTGTGTGTATGTGTGTGTGTGTGTGTGTGTGTATATATATATATATATATACATACATACTTCTCCAGGGTCAGAGGGCATCATAACCATGTGACTTAGACTTTCTTGTGACTTAAGCAGGTTATCAAAGACTCGTTGCAGTCAAAGACTCTTGATTCAAACAAAGGTGACACTCAATTAAAGGCACCTGATTGTGTTAGTACTGAGAAGCACTCCAAAAGAAAAAACAGCAAAAAGTCCCACTTTGCTTGCCATTACAACTATTTCATTTGATCCTTACAATAACCTTGTGGGTAGCTACTAATATTATCCCCGTTTTACAGATGAAGAAGGCATGAAGAAGATGAAGAAGAAAATGAAGAAGACTGAAAGAGGTTAAATCACTTCTCCAGTCTCAGTCAATCAGTCAACATTTATTCAGTGACTACTATGCACTAAAGACACTACTAAGTGCTGTGCTAAGTGCTGGGGATGCAAAAAAAGGCAAAAGATAAGAAAAAAAGGTCCCTGCTTTCAAGAAACTTAAAATCTAATGAGGGCGACAACATGTAATTATATACAAACTTTCTGCAGGTAAATTTGAAATTCAACAGAAGGAAGGCACTAGAATTAAGAGGCATCAGAGTGACTTTCTTTGGAAGAGGGAATTTTAGCTGGGACTTGAAGAAAGCCAGGGATGACAGAAGGCTGAGGTGAGGAAGGGAGAATGTTCCAAGCATGAGGGAGGAGCCAGTGAAAATGCCCAGAGATGGAATGCCTTGTTCAAAGAACAGGCAGGAGGCCAGTGTCATGGGATCAGAGGGTATGTGGGGTGGGAGTGAAAGGTCTAAGAAGATTAGAAAAATGATAGGTGGGAGCAGGTAAAGAAGGTCTTTGAACACCAACCAGAGGATTTTAGACTTGATCCTAGAGATGATAGGGAGTCACTGGATTTTTTGAGCAGAAGGGGGGAACGTGGTCAGACCTGCACATTAGGAAAGTTTCTCTGGAGGCAGAGTAGAGGATGGACAGGAATAGGGAGAGACTGGTGCGAGTGACAACAGCCAGAGGCTATTGTAACAGCCTAGGTGTGAGGGGATGAGGGCCTGCACTAGAGTGGTAGCAGTATTAGAGGAGGAAAGGGGGCTCATTTGAAAACAAAGGTAAAATCAGCGAGCATTGGCAATAGTTAGGATATTCAGGGTGAGAAAGAATGAGGAGCTGAGGTTGACCCCTAGGTTGCATTGACAACACGGTCAGATAGCTAGGGTAGGGGGCAGCAGGCCTCAGGAACAATGTAAAGGGGTAGATATATCTATCCTAAGCTATTTATTTACCAAAAATATATATGTCACAGCTCACTGTCGGATCTCTAAACCCATCAAACAGCCCTGCTGACTGTTGCCCATAACACTACCTATCAGCCTTTGAGTATAAAACAAGACAACAACCTAATTCCCCAAAGCATAGGGTGTAATTCCACCATAGGAGGTGTGGGAAAGAGCAGCACCGAGAACATACATGATATAGGATAAAGGATAAAGCATAAAAGAAAAATAATAAAGGTGGGGTATGTTACAGCTAGGCCACAGTGTACAGAGCATCAGCCCTGGAGTCAGGAGGACCTGAGTTCAAATTTGACCTCAGACACTTACTAGCTGTGTGACCCTGGGCAAGTCACTTAACGCCATTGCCTCAAAAGAAAATAATCTAATGGGGAAGACAACATACAAACTATGTGCAGGATAAATTGGAAATAATCAACAGAAGGCAGGCACTAGAATTAAGAGGCACCAGAAAGACTTTCTTAAGAAGGTAAGATGAAATTTGAACTAATGTCCAGGTCCAGCCTTCTTACTGTGACCTAGCTGCCTACTTATCAAGTTGCTTCCCCACATGCATGGTGAAAACAGTCCCAAAAAGCCACGTGATGTGAGTACCAGGTCCCATTCTGCCCATACAAAGCTAATAGGCCTTTGTCGGGGAAATTTATAACATGCATCAAATGCAGACATTTAAACCTGCAGGAACCAAATAGAAAAAAGTCAGTCAGTTGGCCAGTGGAAGGAAGGGAGATGGACAAAGAGTGCCAGAAAGAGAATGTACTAGAATATGAGTCTTTATAGATTCCTGAGAGAAAGTTCCATGTTTTGGTGGGAGAAAGATAACTTTTAATAACATAGCTCTAATCCATCCTTTGGCAGGGGGCCAGCTTGGAGCCAGATGACTGAGTTCAGGGGAAGTCCCCTAGGGCTCAGCAGTGCTGATTTAATGAGGCAAAATGAATGGTTCTCCAAACAGAGGGTGGTCTTTATCAACCTCCATTTAACTCGCTGCTCCTTCAGATCTCAGGACACTCATTAAAGGTTTTATTACCTGTGCTGATCTCCCCAGCTCTATGTCATGAGCAGACAGGCCTCTCATCTTGGAGGAATAGCTAATGCTGGGATTAAAGAACAGCCCTGATACCTTCGTTCCCTTCGTTTGGGGGCCCTGGCAAGAGAGATGAGCCTTGGGGAGTGGAGACCCTTCCAACTCAAGCAATGAATGTAGGGAGAAAACTCAGAATATTGGTATTCTCCATGTTCTAAATGAATGGCCTTAATTTGACAGGGAAATATGTTTTACGTTGATGCTTGAGGAAGGTGTCTAGAGAAGGTCCGAGGCTGCCATGCTGATACAAGCTCCCTCTACCTCCTGCCTAAAACTAGCTAACAGATGGGAAATAGAAATTTCAGAAGTGTTACCATCCATCTCCCTCCATTTTCAATTAGCTTCTTCATATGTAGTTGTTGTTATTCAGTCATTTTTCGGTCCTGTCTAGTTCTTTGTGACCCCATTTGGGGTTTTCTTGGCAAAGATATTGGGGTGGTTTGCCTTCCTTCTCCAGCTCATTTTACAGATGAAGAAACTGAGGCAAACAGGGTTAAGTGACTTGCTCAGAGTCACACAGCTAGTAAGTGTCTGAGGCCAGATTTGAACTCAGAGAGATGAATCTTCCCGACTCCAGGCCCAGCACTCTAGCCACTGTACCACCTACTTCCTTATACTACCTACCCACCTAATACCTCTTTGCCCCCAAGAAAGTACACAGTGCTCCTTGGCTTTCCCAGGCCCATTATCTAGGACTGCCTTGCATATTACTCTGTCCCCTTCCCAAGGATGCACAACAGTAATCCCTTATATTTATATAGTACATTGAGTTGCCAAGCAATTTCATGTTTGTTATTATTTGAGTTGTTTCTCAATGCAACCCTGAACCCTGTGAGGTAAGCAGTTCAGGTGAGAAGTTAGATGACTTGCTTGAGGTCACCTAGCTGGTAATTAGCAGAGTTGAGACTAGACTTGAAGCATTCCAACTCCTCTTTCCATTATACCTCTATTGGCTCTCTGCATAGAAAATCATAGGAGTTAGCACTGGCAGGGACCATCTAGTCCAACTGCCCTTCATTTTACAAATGAGAAAAACTGAGACCCAGAGAGAAAAAGTGACTCAGGCAAAATGGATCAACTGAGATTCAAACTAATATTCTTGGATTCCAGATCCAGTGAGTGTGCTTTGACTGCATAGCTTTGAATATCTAACTCACTGAAGACTAATTGTTGTTTGCCCTTCATTCTCTAAGAGGACCCTGACATCAGGAAGATGTCACGACTTGCAAGTGAAATGGATTTAAGCGAGGCAGAGCTGTGCAAAGTCACCAGCCTCATTGTCTTGCCAGAGCCATCTGGGTCCACTGGCAAGAGATAGATCGGGATGACTGGAGATGGTCCCTAGATACAGTGAGAGACCTTGGCCTTTTTAAGCTAAGGTCTTTCCCAGGTCTCAGGTTGTCTGAGGCAACACCCATCCAGTGATTAAGGGTAGGTAAGAAGTGAGGCAAAGAATGGCTTCTTTTACCTAGTCAAAAAAAAATCAATCTGGGACAAGAAGATCCTCAGGGTTTCTAGCCAAAACAGAAACAATTGCCATTTACATTCACTCTGAACTATCAGAGCCCAAACAATGACCAAATGAGGCTGGGGCTGGGACCTCTTGCTGGTCAACCTATGAGAGCCAGACTGCTTTGGGTTTAAAGCATGAACCTTAAAAAGAAATCTAGCCGTAAACTCCAATATATCTTGTGAAGTTTCAGCAATCAAAATTTATATTCTTTTCAGCAGAACATCCATAGTTAAGGATGTGATTCCCTATGTGGACAGAGGGAGAGAGGAGAGAGAGAACGGGAACTGGCCAGTTGGGTCCCCAGTGGAACAGCTACTAATACTGACAGAGTGTTGATTGTTGTTTCTCCTTCATTCTGGAAGGATACCATGACATCAGGAAGATGATATCATGACTTGCAAGTTAATTGGATTTAAGTGAGGCAGTAGCATGCAAAGTCATCAGCCTCATTCTCTTCTCCTGAGCCATCTGGATCCAGTGGCAAGATATAGATCAGGATGACTGGAGATGGCCTTGTATGCCGTGGGAAACCTTGGTCTAATTACTGACTTACCGAATACATACCCTAGCCCACCTCACCCTAGGACTATTTGCTTTTTGACCTGGCTCAAGCTTTGATCCAAAAGAATAAGTATGAAATGATATAATTTAAAGTACCAAAAAGAATAGCTGAAGAAGATAGGATTTGTTCCTCCCAAAAGGTCCCTCTCATTGCTGCTCAACTTATTCCACTCAGCTGCCTATGACAGAGACTAGCTATAAATAAGAGATTTTAAGAAAACTTTAGTATATTTTTATTTATACTTTTTGTTTTTATAAAAGGATGGGGTATGCTTTATTATTTAGTGCCAATGTTGTCCAATGTTTCTTGTTTTAGATAGATTTTCACTTAAAATCTTTGTTTTCTTAATTTCCGATATTTTTCTGGGTATCCTTCCCCTCTCCCCTCCCCCCTCCCCTCCCTCTCTGAGAATTATCCCTTGTGACAAAGATACATAAACAAACAAACAAGTAAATGGATGTGACTAAGTAAATAGAAGAATTTTTTTTAGCAAAGCTGATTAATACATTGAGAAAAATCTGTCATCATATACAATATTCCACACTGGTGGGTAGGAAGAGGTGTCTTTTCATAGCTTTCCTTTGGGGCCAAGATAGTTCTATAAAATTTCACAACCTTCTGTTCTCATTGTCTTGTGGCTGTTCTTTCCATCTCCATCGTTGTAGTCCTTATGTGTATTGTTCTCCTGGCTCTGATGACTTAATTTTGTAGCAGTTCATGTAAATTCACACTTCTGTGTATTCATCACATTTGTTGTTTTGTGCAGCCTAGTAATATTCCATGACACTTGTGGAGAATAATTTGTCTAGCCATTCCTCAACTGAAGGCCATCTGTTTTGTTTCCAATTCTTTGCTCCACCAAAACTGCTGTTATGAATATTTTAGTATATATGGAACCTTTCTTTTTATCAATGACCTTCTTGGTATATATGGCTAACAGTGGAATCAGGGTAAAAAGGTATGAACATTTTAACCACTTTATTTGAATGATTCTAAATTACTTTCCAGAATGGTTGTACTAGTTCAAAGTTCCACCAACAATGCATTAGTTTGCCTATTTTCTCACAACTCCTCCCCCCTCTCCACCCCTGGGCTATTCTCATCTTTTGGCATCTTTTCTCATTTTCTGGGTGTGATGTATAAAATGTTTCATTTTCATTTCTCTCTTTTTTCCCAGTGATTTGGAGCATTCTTTCACGTGGTTGTTAATAGTTTGCAATTCTTTAGATCAACTTTTGTTCATATCTTTTGAACAATTATCTATATGTACTTAATTATCTAGCAATTATTTTTAATGTGGACCCTGGTCACAGTTTATTAGTAGGATTTCCTGAAAGTCACCAAACCTATTATGTTTCTAGAGTCAGACAGTCAACAGCCTTTATTTTACACTGTAAAAAGCACCATGGGAGAGTTGGGGTGCTGAGAGGAGAGATTTCATTCCACTGTGAGAGAAAGGATCTGAGCCGTTCATAAAGTGCAGGGTGTAATAAAATGGAGACATTAAAAGACAGAGACTTAAAGGAGTCTGTAGAAAGGTATAAGGAAAACTGACAGAGAGGGTAAGAGCTAAGACGGGAGGGGGGGAGATGGAACAAGGGGTTGCTGGAGTGAGGAAAGAGGGAATGCATTCTTTTCTACCCAGCCAGAACAGCTTCTAATAATGCTTCTAAGCTGGTGAACACACATTCATATATTCAGATCTATGTATTATATGCATTTGGAAGATTCTTCAAAGCATACTGTTAATCTTCTCCTGCTACCTCCCACACTCCTGAGTCAGCTGCCATCCCCTCTCCCCCATCCCCACCTGCCATCAATTGGTGTGCTCTTGGGGACTACAAACTCATTGAAATTTTATCCCACATCAAACCAAAGGAGGAAGAGAAATTTTCTTTTTTTTTCTGTTTACATTCAGACAGATGGGTTTTTAAAAAATTAATAAGTTAATTTTTAATTTTCACCATTCACTTCTAGAAGATTTTGAGTTACAAATTTTCTCCCCATTCCTCCCCTCCCCCTATCTCAAGATATACAGGCTCTACATATGGATTCATATTAAATATACTTTCACATTAGTCATGTTGTAAAGAAGAATTAGAACCAATGGGAGAAACCATGAGAAAGAAGAAACAAACAAACAAAAAGAGAAAATAGTCTGCTTCAATCTGCATGTACACTCCATAGTTCTTTTTCTGGATGTGGATAGCATTTTCAATCAGGAGTCATTTGAAGTTTTCTTAGATCAGAAGAGAAATTTTCTATTCCCCAAATGATTTTCCAAAGCCAGATATTAATAATTTTGGGGTCATTTAGGATTTTAGACTACCCAAACATATCTCATCCATTCTCTTAAACTGTAGACTCCTTGAAAAGAATGGTGTTGTATTTTCATCTTATAGCCAAAGTGCCTAGCACAGTGTGCCCACATAAAAGGTGCCTAAATGCAGAATTAAGTTGAATTAAACCCATACTAGGGCTTCTCTCTAATAGTATTGATACTAGTTTTGATCATTCATAAAAAAGGATCTGCTCATTCTCTCAGTTTTGCCTTTCCTTTCCACATACATTAGGCTTTTTGTGGCTTTCCTCAGCCAAATATAGGGATTGCGTTAGGGGAACTCCAGCTCTTGGATTCCATGAGTATCAGTGATCCAGACTTCATGCATACTTGGTGGGTTTCCAGGGAACATTTGAGGTGCTAGAGCAGCAAGAGCTCATCCCCAGTTTGTGCCTTGCTTTTTTCAAGCCTACAAATAGGTCATTTCAATCATTAACTGGCTATTAAGGGAAATATAATTTGTCCACTGGCCAGTGCTATGTTCAAGGCACCAGCAAAGTGGCTTGGCCAGAGTTTATTCAGGGTGCAAACTTCCCCAAAGTTTGCTCACAAGGGGGTACTCAGCCTACAGACTTTTAGACTATTCTCCCAGCTCACCAATCCAAGTTCCCAGGGCTGGTGGAACTGGGCTCTGGCCCTAATTCAACATTGATCTAGGGATAAGAAAATGTAATCTTTTCCTGGAATATTAAAATTATGAAAATCTCAATAGCTTTACACCCACCTCATGTCTGGGGAAATTCCTGTAAGATAACTAATCTTCTATATTTTATGTTATACAGGCAATCTGTGGTGTGGCCACACACATTTTCTCAGATATAATACAGTAAAACTCTAAAAGAAATTGTTTTACCCTATCATTTCCTCCCAATCTTCTGGGAAATATTTCCTAATGGGAAATATTAAGAGAAGGGACTGTGTTTGAAACCTAATGGTATTAGCTCTGTAGACAATAGCGAAACAAAAGGAAAAGTTGGGATTGGTCTGCCATCTTGATTTCATAAGATGCTAAAGTTTCATGGTAGCTGCCAGTCCAGCCCATTTCTATCTTTGCTCACTTGTCTGTCTTACTACCACTAAGATGGTCTCTACTCCACCTTAGGGTCTCTAACTCTACCACCACAGCTCTCCGGGGTCTGTCTCAGTTCTTCCTTCACTTCTAACAGCTTGGGTTATGACAGCCACAGCAGCAGCAGCAAGTGTGGGCCAACACTAACACCCTCCACATCCATTTTATCCATGTTCTATATGTTGTAGGGTAGGGTGCGGGGAGGGGGGAAGATGTTGGGCTCAGGGTCGATACTGCAAGAAGAGGGTGCAAGGCAATGAGGCAATGAGGAGGCCATAGCCAGAAGAGGAACAAGACATTGCAAGGACACCTAAAATCTGTAAGATGGCCACTCACTTCGCCAAGTGGTTGTCCTTTGAGTACTTTTCAAATTTTTCATCTCTTTAATAAATTGGATACCCAAAATGAAGTTGGTATCTTATAAGGTGTCAGGTCAATACTGAGTATAATAAGAAGGTAACCTCCTAGTGACTGAAGGTTTTGTTGTATAGACATACACGTATACATACATGCATGCATGCATATATATATAATTATATATGAGAAGAACTTTATCATTCTGCACTGCAGAAATACAGTGCAAAGTAAGTTAGCTTTTCCCCTCCCCCTCCAGAATTGATGTGGACTTATAAAAGAACTGAAAATGTGTTGATTAGTCCCAGGCACGTTGGCCCAAGTTAATAATATTCCCTTTGCTGATGAAGGAAAGAAGGAAGAAAGGAAGGAAACAAGTATTTTTAAAAATTATTTTATTATTAATTTATGGAATAAAACAAGCATTTCCATAACATAGTATAATAAAAAAGATGATTGCACATGAAACTGCAAGTTTATTAGGTACAACTTGTTATTCCTTTTAAATATATAATAAAGTTATCATATGAATTTCTTTTTTTCTTCCCTCTCCCCTCCCACACCCCTGCCCTAGAGATGGCTACTATTAGACACAAATAGGTATATATACATATATATATATGTAAGATTATTCTATGCTTCTATTTATATCAGTTCTTTCTCAGAATGCAAATAGCATCTTTCTTCATATGTCCTTTATAGTCAATTTGGGTATTTATAATAGTCAAAATTATTTATTCATTAAAATGATTGAAGAGGAAAGCAACAAATGTTGAAAGAGATGTGGAAAATTGGGACACTAATTCATTGTAGGTGGAATTGTTAACTCATCCAACCATTTTGGAGAATAATATGGAATTATGCTCAAAGAGTTATTAAACTGTTTATACCCTTTGACCCAGTAATAACACTACTAGGTCTATTTCCAAAAATATTTAGGGAAAAAGGAAAAGAACCTCTGTTTCTTAAAATGTTTATAGTAGCTCTCTTTGTGGTGGTAAAGAGCTGGAAACTGCAGGAATGCCTATCAATTGGGGAATGGCTGAACAAGTTGGAATATATGAATGTGATGGAATACTACTGTGCTATAAGAAATGATGAAGCAAGCATTTATGAAGCACCTACTATGTTCTAGGCATTGTGCTATAAGTACTTCACAAATATTACCTGATTTGATTCTCACATATTTCATTATGTTCATATTTTGCAAGTTGTTTACCTATTCTCCAATCTATGAAAAATATTTTTAAAAGAAGATGACTTAAGCAGGTCACACGGGACTATTAATGGATGGGAAGATTTTCAAATTCACATTACCATCATAGTACTCAACCTAAAAGTCATGTCACATCCGGGACTCATGTTGTATAGAAAGTGATAAGAGCAAACCCATTCTCCCCAGAGACCAAGGTGTTATAGGAGAGAAAGTGCTCCAGAGGTGTGTGTGTGTGTGTGTGTGTGTGTGTGTGTGTGTGTGAACTTTGGTTCTTGCCTAGGTCTTTAAAGCAAATATCCCTTTGTAAAAACTAATTGATATTAGATGTTTAAATAGAACTGGGGTACTTCTCACTGGCAGCTAACAGGCAATAGCTAGTAGAAGCTCTAGAGAGTGGTAGTAGAAAGGTCACTATATTTTGTTTTTATAACTTCTTCATTTCCAAATACATTCCCCATCCCCCTACACAGAAAGTCATCCCTTATGACAAAAGAAGGAAGGAAGGAAGGAAAGAAGGAAGGGAGGAAGGAAGGAAGGAAAGAAAGAAGGAAAGAAGGAAAGAAGGAAGGAAGGAAAGAAGGAAAGAAGGAAGGAAGGAAAGAAGGAAGGAAGGAAAGAAGGAAGGAAGGAAAGAAGGAAAGAAGGAAGGAAGGAAGAGAAAAGAAAAGAAAAGAAAAGCAATTTAGCAAAACTAACCAATGCATCAACTGTGTCTGATAGCATAGTCAACATTCCACCAACCACAGCTTCCCACTTCTGCAAAGGAGAGATGGGAATTGTTTTTTTTTTAATCTGTTCTCCTGAGTGAAGCTTAGTAGTTATAATGACACAACATTCCATTTGGTTTCTTTAATATGTTTGATTTATGTTATTGTATTTATTATTTATATTGTTTTTCTGGTTCTGTTTAATTCATTCTGCATCAGTTTATGTGTTTTCCCATACTTCTCCAAAGTCTTCCTATTCATTGTTTCTTATGGTACAGTAATATGTCATTATGTCCATATTTTGCAAGTTGTTTACCTATTCTCCAATCTATGAAAAATATTTTTAAAAGAAGATGAAAATTCAAAGAGCCCAAAGATCCTGATCAGCTTTACAGCACATTTAAAAACATCCTGCAGCAGGTGAAGGGCCATCAAAGCGCTTGGTCCTTCATGGAACCCGTGAAGAGAATAGAAGCTCCCAGATATGAAGTTACAAGGTCCCCTATGGATTTGAAAACCACGAGTGAACGGCTCAAGAATTGGTACTATGTATCTAAGAAATTATTCATGGCTAACTTACAGCAGGTGTTTACCAATTGTTTACCAACCCCACTGAGAGTGAATACTACAAATGTACCAGTATCCTGGAGAAATTCTTCACCAAAATTAAGGAAGCCGGATTAATTGATAAGTGAAAACTTTTTTTCCTTTTCTCTTGTAGCAATTAATCTGTCACCAAGCCTGATGAATGGAGTTCAGTTTTAAAGAACTGGGACAATGTATTGAAGATACTTATATATGTTTTAACTAGAACTTTTCAAAACAAAACAAAACAACAAAAACAAACTCCTCTTATAGCTTTTCAGATGTGTGTTTAAATGGAAGTTACAGAATATTTTTATTTTATGAAATAGATTTTACTCTTTGCTATTAAAGTACATTTTCTACACTGTGTAATTTAGCAGTATATTCAGTGGTAAGTAATCAGGGATTTCCCCCAAGCCTACATGGTAGGAGATTGCACATAGTACCAAGTTTTGGGGGCTTTGGAAAAATTTCCAGACCAAGAATGTCTTTAGTTTGTTTTCTAATGGAGTGATAGAGTTTATTTTTATTTTGTTCAGGAGACCATTAAGGAAGAGGGATTTTTTAAAAAACCATTTTTTAAAAAAGGTGAAATTCATTACATTTGAGGTCTCATTGTAGACCTTTCATAAATATATTTATATATTTTTAAAAACACTCATCTAGGTGAGGTCTGTACCGGTAAGACTTTTTCTAAAGATTTGGATTTTTAAAAATAATACTATCTACCTATAATGACTTGGGACTTTATGACCACTATTTTTATATTTCTTTCCTCTAGATGGATGTGTCATGTCCTAGTCTCATTTTGCTTATGCAGGACATAAGTTCCCAATGTGTCCCCAAGAACTACTTGAGTCATCAAGAGTAGGGGCTTACATTCATTCACATGCTTTATTGGGGCCTTTTTTAAAAAAATAGTCATATTCTTGTCCTACAAAATTCATGAAGAATTTTTAAAAATTATCCCCATAGTATGTTCAAGGACATCAATTTATTCCAAGATCCCACCTAACAAGTCCTCCAGATTCTGTATTTGTCTATGGGAAATCTATTTTCTACTGAGCTTTGCAGTCAGTATTTTAACTACTACGGTGGTATCACACTCAGAAGCCTGTCCCATTCCAGCTCCATTCTATAATCTTGCTATTTTGTTGTTACATTTCAGCTCAACACTGGCATATATTTATGGATTACACTACAGGGAACAGTGGTACACTTACCAGTCCAACTCTGGGAAAACCATCTCCTACAAAATATCAAGGAAGACCAAACAATGCTCTTGACACTAAATTTTCTTTTTGTGATGCAAATACATAAACTTGATTTTGTAAAAGACTGAATCTCAGCCTTTGTTTATATTGGGTAGAAAAATATCATGATTACAGTGATAACAGTGGTTGTCACTGGCTGTGAAGTTTCCAGAAATCGAGTTATGTGAGGGAAAATCAGTGCGTGGATAGGTTGCAGAATTTCATTGGGCCAATTGATGTCACATTGGAACTATGATAATTAGGATGGGAAAAGAGCTACTTGGAATACTTGCTCACACTAAAAAAATGCCTCAACTTTTTTTTTTAATAAACCAACTTGGTTTATAAAGGAGTACAGGGATGCACTTGTATGAAGATTACCTGGTACTGGCTTTAAATATTTTGTAAACTGGACATTCTGTAACACCTGTTGAGTTTGGTAACCAGCAGAAGTTTGTTATTTTCTGGGTAGATTTTCTGATGAAGTATTGTCTTTAAAAAAAATCAGATCATCTCTTCTATATTGAAAGCATAATTTATGTTTTCTAATTTAAAAATGTATATTTTCATACAGATATTGTACAATAAAAGCTAAAGTAGGTTGTGTGGTTTTGCAAATGCTTTAATAGCTGATAAAATTTTACATTTGTAAAGTTTATTGTACTAGTACAAAATAGTTTTAAATTATATTTTTAAGAGTTCAAAATAAAGAAGATAAAAATTATTGGCAATTAGGTGGTACCGTGGATGGCGTGCCAGGCCTGGAGTCAGTAATAACCTGAATTCAAATCCGGCCTTAGACACTAACTTAGACAATCCTGTGCAAGTTACTTAACTGCCACTTGTCTCAGTTTCCTCATCTGTAAAACCAGGATAAAAGTAGCACCTACACCCAGAGTTGTTGTGAGGATCACATGAGATGCTTTATTTTAAAGCACTTAGCACAGTGCCTAGCATATAGTGGGTGCTACATTAATGTTTGTTATTATTATTATTATTGGCAATCAGAACTCTAAAAGCAGATGTAACAAAACAAATAGACAACTTAGAAAACATACATGACAGAGAATCACTCCAAAGCAGTACAGGCTCTGAAAAAGAGATTGGTGGGTTTGGACCATTTGTTACCTCATAAAATAGTCTCTTTCACTGTTGGAAAACTCTGGAGATGGGATTCTTTTACTAGTTAGGAGGCATCAGAATGGGCCCACACCTAAGGGAAATATCTCCACCCTTGGTTTTAGGGGCAGGGAGCCAGGCAGAATCAGATTCATCCCTTAATATTCCAGTGAACTTAATCTCTGGACTTAATCCAAAGACTAAGACTTACCTGGAGAATAGCCCAGAAATGATTGTCTAGGTTTCACCAGTGGTGTTAATGAGAGAGGAATTAAGAAGAACCCCAGTCAAAGATTAAGGTAAAGAAAGCAGTAAGTGCCAGAGGATTTCTGTGTTTGGAGTTCAGTAAGGGCATATATAATGCTACAATGGCTTAGGAAAACGGCTTACCCTTGTCAAAGCTATGAAACCCATCTATGATACTTTCCCTTACCCTCTTTCACACCAATCTTATTTTTGGGGTGCTCCCCACCATTGAATCAGTGCTATCATATTGTTCCTTAGTCTCCTTCTGTTTGTGTGACATCTGTTGTGTTTGCCAATAGTGATCCATGGCTATGTCAGAGTAAACAGAGCCCCAATATCTGGGGGAATCTTGTGAAATACGGAAGAGTATATTTCTAAAGGGTTTCTCAAAAAGTATTATCAGATGTTTCAACATTAAAACTGATGATTCTTGCCTCCCTTAAAATGTCACATGAATTTGGCTACCAAGATAACTCATTTTTAAAAGGGGACCCACCGGATGTTGAGACTTTGTTAAACTCTGGTAACTATGTATTGGGATTTGAATCAAGAGAAGATCTGTCTGTCAATGTTTGTACTTTGTTTGTATTTTGCTCTGAAGTTCAGGGTGCTGGTATTTTTCCCTGAACTAAGTGAATGATATTTGTATGCTGAATTAAAGTAAGCTTGTCAACCCCTTAACGTTGCTTTCCTTACTAAAGCAGATCAAAAGAACCTGTGCTTTTGCAGTGTGTTGGCAGCTTTCTGGGTGCTGGTTGTTGGTGGATCTTACACCCCCACAGAAGCTGCTAGCCAGATTGTTGAAACAGCAATTCTATAAACTTTGGTTATCTGACTTCTTTTTATTACCTAATATTCCAAAGAAAGCCTAAAGTAGGAGTTAGTCTGGCTTATTGGAATAATTGCTTCAACTATGAAAGTTTATTAACATTTCCCAGTGTTCTAAATACTTTGGCTACAGCCCTTAGAAGTTTTTCTGGCTGGCTGCATTTTAAATCTTTCAAGGTAACAGAATCTACAAACAACACAAATGTGACACAGACACAGACACAGACAAAAAAACAATAAGACAGATACAAATAGACACAAACAATTCTAACAAAGCATGCAATCACAATTCTAATTTTACAGACCCATGCAACTACCAAGATGTGAAGTTTAAGGAACAACAGAGGCAAGCAGTTACAAGTTTACAGAGGTGTGTAGTTAAAAGAAAAAAAAGCATAGGCATCCAGAGAGACCAGTTAACAGAGGTGTGCAGTTTAAGAAAGGATATCCTTACCAGAGTGATTCAAGACAAACGGAGTCACCAGAGGGGCCCTGGAGTTTTCCTCACAAAGAATGGTGAGCTCAACCAACGCAGGACCTCAGAGGATTGGAGCAGGGACAAGGGCAGAGAACTCACCAGACAAGGGGATATCTTGGAGAAATAAATCTTTGGTGGCACTTAGTTCATTCCCACTGGCAGCAGATACTAGAGAGTCCAATGTCCCAGCTATGTATCCAATCTCACTTCTGACACCAAGTAATGTCAACTGGACTAGACCAGCCTCTAACCTGTGGATGGCTGGAGGCAAACAGAGCAGACTAGAGACAGGTGAGTCAGGAATCAAACAGAAGTTTAATTTCAAAGTGAGGGAAACGGCTTGCAAGCAAGGAGACAGATTAAACACACGTGCCAGGGCCCTGCTCCTAGCAGGGGGACTTGAGGGGGTAGGGCATAACCTTGATTTACATACTTATGGCTAGACAAAGAGTCAAACAGCACAATGTAGCAACAGTAGTGAGTCACAACAGGGCTTCATATTTGGGCCAAGCTGAAGGACCATCAGTTCTGTGATTTAGTTGCATCAGTTCATCCAGAGGGTGAGTGCAAACGATTGTTGTTATGCTAAGCTCAGAGCACAGCTTGCTGGCTGGGTCTTAGCTCTGGAAAACAGGGTGTCTCCTAATAGTATCTTGACACTTTTCTTGTAGTGATATAATTTCATTTATTTTAGGACTTTTGGTTGAACTTGTGCCTAAGTTATGTTTTTATTTGAAGCTTTGTTTATAGATGTTTTGGAATCATTCTGTTCTTCTTGACCTGTGTCTTGAGTGCATGTGTTATCATAATAGCTTTTGTGGTAGGATTCTTTGTTTTTTTCATTCTTTCAGATTACTTCCTGACTTCTGATTTTATGTTAGGGCCAGGCTCTGTGTACTCCTGGAGGGAATGTCTGGGCTAAGCTCATGTCTTCTAAGGTCCATTTGCTGCTTTCTTGGGGTATCAAGTGCTATGTTATTCCAGAATATCAGAGATAGCTCAGGCTGAGAGAGCTTCAAGCTTTCAGTGCTCCCAAAGTGATGTCATCCAGGGCAAAGTGTGACTGCTGCCCTCCTTGCCTGAGCTCTGCAAGCTTCTCACCTGGGCTTGGTTCTGAGCAACACACCTGTGGAATTGTTCCTGTTTGGAGTTCCAGTAGACTGCTGCTGGATTCAGTCACTATGACTTACTTGAAAATCTCTTTTGGTTCAGTGATGAAACCGCAGGCTTACCTCAAAGCAGATGCTTAAAGTGGTGTGCAACTTAGGATAGACAACTCTCTCAATATATTCCTAAGTGGAATGTTCAGGGATGAGGAAATCGAAGAAGTAGAACTGAGATTTGAACCTAGGTTCTCTGTGTCCATACTGTGGAAAGGCTTCCAGGTAGTAGTAGGTAGTGGTATATATAGCAGAAAGGTTTCACTGCCCTAGAATATCTGTTTCATTTAGGTGTTATCATTCCAGAAATTCAACCATTAGAGAGTCATTCCTTTGGGTTCAGGTATCAGCAGCAATTCATTTATTAACTATCAAATTCGTTTGGAAAATAGAGGTCAGGGAGGGGATTCAAGTCATTTTAAATAATTTCTCTTCAACAAACACTCATTAATTGCATTAAAATCATTATGTTTGGACTGGTGGCTCCCTTTTGATGTGAAAATTGGCGTGTTCTTTTAGGGTACTTCTAATTTCTGAGTCATTGCCCTCTCCAAGATGACCCGAGAAATTCAGGATCACAGTGCCCATCCCTACAACCCCCTCACCCCTATAAAGGGTAGTCACTAGCTTTTATTGTTAGGATGCTCATCAATTGGGGAGTGGCTGAACAAGTTGCGATATATGATTGTGATAGAATACTACTGTGCTACAAGAAATGATGAGCTCAGAGGTGTCAGAAAAACAGGAATAAACTTTCACAAAAATAATGAAGAGCAAAATGAGCAGAACCAAGAGAACATTGGATATGGTGACAGCAATGTTGTCTTAAGAACAGCTTTGAGCAAATAAGTAATTTTGACTATCATAAATAACCAAATGAATACAAAGGGCATGTGAAGGGAGATGCTATCTGCATCTGGAGAAAGAACTGATAAATAGAAGTATGTACAGAATGATTTTACATACATATGTGTGTATGTATATATATATATATATACACACATATATATGTGTATATATAATTGTGTGTAATGGTAGCCATCTCCAGGGGGAGGGGGAAGAAAAAGAAAAAAGGAGAAATTTTCAGATAACTTTATTATGTATTTAAAAGGAATAGCAAGCTGTACATAATAGATTTGTAGTTTCATGTGCAAAATAGAAAGGGTAGTCACCAAACTTTCTTTACAAGCAAATGGGTCCAAAAGACTCAAAACATGAACACTTTTATTTATGTTAAGAGAAAAAGAGAGGACTTGCATCCAAGCCCATAAATAATAATTACATGCACTAGTGGGCAACACTCTCTCAGAGAACAATGGTTCAAAGACTTACAGCACTGCCCCGGGTAGGACTGTGACAAGTGGCAGTCAGGGTTTGTCCCTCCACATTGGTGCTCTCCTCTGTGGCCACTCTGTACAGCATTTCTTCTCTTCTGCCTCTCTCAGAAAGTCTTGTCATTTTACTACTCCTCATCACTGTCCTCTGTAGCCCTCTTTAACTCTCAAAAGGTGGCCATCTCACTTCCAGACATACTCACTGTCCTGTTCATCTTTATCGTTCACCACGGCCTCTAGCAGATAGCACTGGCTAACTTCCCAAGGCATTGTTTTTAAAAAACAGACTCATGGGGAGAACCTCTGAATGTGTTGACAGCCCCAAAATACATTCTCCTTAAAACTTTTGCACATAAGCTGCATGAAAGTTCTTCTCTTAAACTTCACAAGTGAGAGTCTCTGTCTTGATTAGGCCTTCATAACCTGTCCCAATTTTCTTACACCTTACTCCCCTCTATATTCTCTCTCTTTCTCAGAGGCTGGATTTGAACTCAGGTCCTCCTGACTCTAGAGCCAGTGCTCTATTTACTGCTCCACCTAGCTGCCCCTCCATGTACTCTTGGATTCAGCAATACAGGCCTTCTTGCAGGTCTTGGACTACAGTACCCCATTTTCCCACCTCCGTTCAAGTCTCAGTTCTACTTCTTCAATTTCCTCATCTCTGAGGATTTGGTAATCTAGTTTGAATGGAATATGGGGTGAATGAAATGCCATAAAGGTAAATTGGAGCTGGTTTGTAGAGAACCAGGGGCTTTGGATGGTTGGCTTGGAGGCAGAATCTTAATTACTGTAGGTAATATGGAGCCACTGAACGTTTGAGGAGCAAAACTATAGGTACTATCCCTTTCACCTCTAAATCTGTCATCCTATGAATAAAGAGTAGTACATTAGAAAAATATGTACATAATGGTCTGGAAGAGAGAGATACTGGAGGTGAGGAGACCAATTGCAAATCTATTAGGTAGATAGACCCCTTCAATCAATTGAATCTCCAATCAGCGAATGGGAATCTGGCTCCAGAGCCTTTTGTAACTTTTCCCAAACTCTGTATGGACTTCTGGGGGGCAATCAGTTATGCAACTTACATCCAATTAGGGGTTCTGTAAAACTTGGACTCGGTCAAAAGGCTACACCCAAGGACCTAGAAGGACACATGTGGCCTCGAAGCTGCAGGTTCCCTATCCCTGGGCCCAAACCCCTACTAATGCAATACCTTCAGTTTATAGATCGTCCTAACTAAAAATCAAATAGTAAAAACAGTTAAGACATGAAACAGAGTAAATAATAAGATGGAATGAAGGAGTAAAGCCATGTCTGCCCCCATAGACAGATGGATGCAACCTCTTATAAGCTGCAAGGGATTCTAATCAGTCCCTCAGTGCCCATGGCCTCTTGTTGCGCAATCCTTTCAGTTGTGTCTGACTCTTTGTGACCCCATTTGGGATTTTTGTGGCAAAGATAGGAATGTTCACCATTTCCCTCTCGAGCTCATTTTACAGATGAGGAAACTGAGGCAAATAGGGGTTGTGACTTTCTCAGGGTCACACAGATAGTAACTGTCTAAGGCCGGATTTGAATTCAAGAAAATGAGACTTCCTGACTCTAGGTCTGGCCCTGTTGTCCACTGTGCCACCTACCCTCCCATGACCCAGTGACCCATAAAGGCTCAGTGTTCAGGCTTTCTGACTCATGTAGTTCTGTGAGGACATGCTAAAATCTTTTGTAGCCTCAGTAGCTCTGGGATTGTAATGATTCTGCCAGGTTTTGAGAGAAATGATTATTCCTCTCTTAGATTAAGAACCAATTATTGAGTCAGGTTTTTCCCCTTTTCTACTTCCTCACTCAGAAATCAGCCCCTGTAGGTTATTCAGGCAGCCTTTGAAGTGCAGAGCTGATAATGAGAGTTAAAACTCAGATCTGTTCAAAAGGGAAAGAATTTTTAGTTAAAGTGAATTGATGGATTCTGGCCCACTATGTTTTACTCAGACAGGTCTGGAAATAGTGGATTCTTCCTTTTGTCTAGATTGCAAGTCTCTTTGACCAAGACTGAATGATCAGAATCATATCCCCAGACCTTCATTGGAATAAGCCCATTTCTCATTATAATATTTATTCTTTCATTAATTATTAAGCAATCAGAGTTGATTGCCACCCTCAGGAACACCCATTCTTCCAAGGCATATAAGCCTTGAATGGATTCCATGAAGGGTCTTTGGCATTCAAGAGTGCCACTGGCCCTTTTATTGATTATGTGCTAGCATGATTAATAGAATTATTAATTACCTAGAAACTGTCTCTCAAACTTTTTCTACATCACAGTTTCCTGTGCTTAGAGGTGATCTTCCCACATCTCTCTTCTCTACTCAGCCTGTAGCCTCAGCTTGCTTCCCTGTGTTTATTCACCCCCGTGCTCTGGCTGCACTACTTTTTTATATTTTTCAACTCTCAGCAGATTCCCCATCAATCTTTTCCTGGTAACACCACCACTCTGAAGCCTTCTGAGAAATTCAGCCTTCTGAGAAATACAGTCTGGGGAATTTCTCCCCAAAAGTTCCCTGAACATCACGAGAAATGAAATCTTGGAGACTTTTCCCTTTGATTGTGCCCGGCATAATTATAATAGGCTTGAAATAAGTAACAAAAACTTGGTTTTTGCAACGGGAATAGAAAGAAGGGGGACCATTGAAGGCTTCCAATTGCTGACATGATCACAGTAGCTAATTGGTGCAGCGGACAGAGTGATGGGCCTGGAGTCGGGAAGACTTGAGTTCAAATCCAGCCTTAGACACTTAATAGCTGCATGATTCTGTCACTTAACTATTGTTTGCCTCAGTTCCTCATCTGTAAAACAGGAAATAATAATAGTCCCAATGTTGAGGTTTTTTATTTGCTTTTTTGCCTTTCTATGTATCCCCAATGCTCAGAACATTACCTGGCCCATGGTGTGCACTTAATGAATGCTTCTTAACTAACTGTTTGGTGACAAAACATCTCTTGGTCTTTGATCTCTTGAGTAGGACTTCATAAACTTGGATAATACTTTGGAGAGTGTCCCCTCTTCACCGTCACCAAGAGGGACACCAGCCTATACTGGTGAATCCTAGCTAGTACTTACTTAACTGCAATAGTGACAAGAGTTATGCAGTCAACGCAGGACTCTCCATAGTGACTAGGAATGAGATCCTTAGTCCTTGTTTTTCAAACTCTTGAGGATGGTTAAGGTTTCACTTTGCTAGCACCTCATTAGTACCTTGTCAGCCTCTTCCTTTCCTCTTTACATCCTGATGGCCACAACTAAACTCCCTTCCATTCTCTCACTAGCCAATTACCAATTTGTTTTGCTTATGTTTTCTTTCTTTTTTCTTTGGAGGGGGGACAATTGGGGTTAAGTGACTTGCTTAAGGCATAAGTGTGTCAAGTGTCTGATTTGAATTCAGGTCCTCCTGACTCCAGGGCCGGTGCTCTATTCACTGCACCACCTAGCTGCCCCCTTATGTTTTCTTTCTTAACTCGCCTTATCTTCTCTTCATGATTCTTTCTCTTCTTTTTCTTCCTCATGCCTTTCTCTGAAATTCTCTTCTTCTTTCAGATTAAGCCTTCTCCTTCACCTCTTTTTATTCAAGTCACTCTCCTTCAACTTTTCCTCAAATTATTCCAAACTCCTTCCCATATTCAATCTCTAATTTTCACAATTCCAAAAACCTCCAAATGACCTTCGCAATTTCCTCCTTCATATTTTCACTAAAGTTTTCCTCCAGCACCTTCTGCCACACAGCCCTCTCCTTTGGAAGCAAAAAGTAGAATGAAAATAAGAAATAAACTTAAATATCCTCTCTATGGAGGCAATCCCCAAATTTATATATTGAACCTTATACTTCCAACTGCCTGTTGGACATTTAGCTCCACCTGGGTGTTCCACTAGCATCTCAAACTTACTATGTCCAACTTTCCCCCTAAATCTGTCCTTTCTTCAAATTTTCCTATCTCTGTTGAGGGTACCACCATCCTTCCTTCACTCGTGTTTATAACCTCAGTCATCCTTGACTCTTATCTCTCTTTTTTTGTTGTTCAGTCATATCTGACTTCTTCATGACCCCCATGGACCATGGCATGCCAAGCCCTTCTATCCTCCACTATCTCTCAAGGTCTGTCCAAATTCATGTTCCTTGTTTCCATGATACTACCTATCCATTTCATCCTCTGTTGTCCCCTTCCCCTTTTAAATTTTTTCAATAATTTTATTTTTCCTTCCAAAGTCACGCTCAACATTTGGTATTGCTGGATCAAAGGGTACACACAGCCCTTTGGGCATAGTTCCAAATTGCTCTCCAGAATGGTAGAATCAGTTCACAATCCCACCAAAAGTATACTAGTGTCCCAGTTTTCCCACATCCCCTCTAACATTTATCATTTTCCTTTTTTGTTATATTAGCCAATCTGATAAGTATAAGTTGTAGCTCAGAGTTGTTTTAATTTGCATTTCTCTAAACAATAGTTACAGCATTTTGTCCCCCAAATGACTATAGACAGTTTTGATTTCTTTGTCTGAAAACTGGCTGTTCTTATCCTTTGACCATTTCTCAATTGGGGAATGACTTGCATATTATAAATTTGACCCAGTTTTCTATATATTTGAGAAATGAGAAGTATCAGAAGTAGTTACCATAAAACTCCTTCTCCCCCCCGCCCCGTTTTCTTCTTTCTAATTTTGGTTGAATTGGTTTTAATGTACAAAAAGTTTTAAATTTTATATAAGCAAAATGATCCATTTTACATTTCATAATTCTCTCTATGTTTTGTTTGGTCTTCTCATCAATTCTTCTCTTATCCATAAACCTAACATGTAAACTATTCCATGCTCTTCTATTTGCTTATGGAATCACACTTTATGTGTAAATCTTGTAGCCATTTTGATCTTATCTTGGTATATAGTGTGAGATGTTGATCCATGCCTAGTTTCTGCCATGCTGTTTTCCAGTTTTCCCAGAAATTTTTGTCAAATAATGAGTTTTTGTCTCAGAGGTTTGGATTTTTGGGTTTATCAAACACTAGAGTACTATGGTCATTTACTTCAATATATTGTGTACCTAATCTATTCCACTCACTCATCATTCTATTTCTTAGCCAGTACCAGACAGTTTTGGTAATTCTTGCTTTAATAATACAGTTTGAAATCTGGTATGGGTAGGCCACCTTCTTTCAAGTTTTTTTCATGATTCCTTCGATGTTCTTCACCCTTGGTTCTTCCAGATGACTTTTGTTTTTATTTTTTCCTAGCTCTATAAAAACATTTTTTGGTGGTTTGATTAGTATGGCACTGAATAAATAGATTAATTTAGGTAGAAGTTTCATTTTTACAATATTGGCCCAGCCTACCGATGGACATATTTTTCCAATTGTTTAGATCTAACTTTATTTGTGTGAAAGTGTTTTGTAATTGTGCTCATATAGTTCCTGAATTTGTTATGCAGACAGACTCCCAAGTATTTTATATTGTCTACAATTATTTTAAATGAAATTTTTCCTTCTATTTCTTGCTGCTGGATGCTAATGATTTATGTGAGTTTATTTTGTATCCTGAAACTTTGCTAAAAATTGTCAATTATTTCAACTAGTTTTTTAGTTGATGCTCTAGGATTCTTATATCATTATATCATCTGCGAAGAGTGATCATTTTTTTTCCTCATTGCCTATTCTAATTCCTTCAATTTCTTTTTCTTCTCTTATTGCTATACCTAGTACAATATTGAATAGTAGTGATGATAATAGGCATTTTTGCTTCAGCCCTGATTTTATTGGGAAGGCTTATAGCTTATCCCCATTATAGATAATGCTTGCTAATGGTTTTAGATAAATGTCATTTATCATTTTAAGGTAAGCTTCTTTTATTCCTATGCTATCTGGTGTTTTTAATAGGAATGGGTGTTGTATTTTGTCAAAGGCTTTTTCTGCATCTATTGAAATAATCATATGATTTCTGTTGATTTTGTTATTGATATGGTCAATTATGCTGATAGTTTTCCTAATATTGAGCCAGCCCTACATTCCTGGTATAAATCCCACCTGATCACAATGTATGATCCTTGTGATATATTGCTGTAATCTCCTTGCTAGTATTTTATTTTAAAATTTGCATCAATATTTATTAGGTAAATTGGTCTATATTTTTCTTTCTCTGTTTTCTCTCTTCTTGGTTTTGGTATCAGCACCATATTTGTGTCATAAAAGGAGTTTGGAATTTGGTAGGATTCCTTCTTCATCCATTTTTCTAAATATTAATATAGTTTGGGGATTAATTGTTCTTTAAATGTTTGGTAGAATTCACTTGTGAGTCTACTGGCCCTGAGGATTTTTTCTTAGGGAGTTCATTGATGGCTTGTTCAATTTCTTTTTCTAACATGAGGTTATTTAAGTATTTTATTTTCTCTTCTGTTAATCTAAGCACTTGATATTTTTGTAAATATTCATCCATTTCATTTAGATTGTCAGATTTCTTGGCATATAAATGGCCAAAATAGCTTCTAATAATTGTTTTAATTTTTTCTTCATTGGTGGTGAATTCACCTCTTTAATTCTTGATACTGGTAATTTGGCTTTTTTCCTTTTTTAAAAAAAAATCAACTTAACTGATGGTTTATCTATTTTATTGTGTTTTTCATAAAACCAGCTTCTAGTTTTATTCATTAGTTCAATGATTTTCTTAGTCTTCATTTTATTTACCTCTCATTTGATTTTCAGGATTTCCAATTCAGTCTTTGGGGTTTTTTAATTTGTTCTTTTTCTAGTTTTTTTTAGTTGCATGCTCAATTCATTAATGTACTCTTCTTCTATTTTATTGATGTAAGCATTTAGAGATATAAATTTTTCCCTAAGTACTCCTTTGGCTGCATCCCATAAATTTTGGCATGTTGTCTCATTGTTATCATTCTCTTTAATGAAATTATTGATTGATAATTGGGGAATGGCTGAACAAGCTGTGGTATATGAAGGTAATGGAATACTATTGTGCTATAAGAAATGGGGATGATACGGACTTCATAACAACCTGGAAAAACTTACATAACTTAATGCTGAGTGAGCGGAGCAGAGCCAGGAGAACATTATACACAACCACAGATATATGAATTCTGTGAGGACTAACCCTGAGAGACTTTGCTCTTCTCAGCAACACAAGGTACATAGACAACTCCAAAGGACTCATGATGGAGAATGCTATCTACATCCAGAGAAAGAACTATGAAGTATGAATGCAGATTGAGGCACACTTCACGCTTGCCTTCCCCCCCCCCCCCATTTTTTTTCTCTCTTTTGTTTTTGTTTTTGAGTTGCTTTTTTTTTGGTTCTGTTTCTTCTTTCTCATGATTCATTCCGTTGGTCATAATTCTTCTCCACAACTTGACTAGTATGTAAATTAATTCAGTGTGAAGTTATACGTGGAAGTTATATGGGATTCCATGCTGTCTTGGGGAAGGAGGACAGGAGGGAGGGAAGAAAATCTGGAACTCAATTATGTAGAACCTAGTGTTGTAAACTAATAATAATAATAATAGATATTATTGATTGTTTCTATGATTTGTTTTTGACCCACTTATTCTTTAGGGTTAGATTCTTTAGTTTCCAGTTAATTTTTAATCTGTCTTTCCACTGCCCTTTATTGAATGTAATCTTTATTACATTATGATCTGAAAAGGACACATTTAATATTTCTGCTTTTCTGCATTTGGTTGTGAGGTTTCGATGCCTTAACACATGGTCAATTTTTGTGTGGGTGCTATGTACTATTGAGAAAAAGGTATATTCCTTTTTATTCTCCTTCCATTTTCTCCAGAAATCTATCATATTGAACTTTTCTAGAATTCTATTCACCTCCTTAACTTTTTTCTTATTTATTTTTTGGTTAGTTTTATCTAGTTCTGAGAGGGGAAAGTTGAGGTCTCCTACCAGTATCATTTTATTGTCTATTTCCTTCTGTAACTCATTTAACTTATCCATCAAAAATTTAGATACTATATCATTTGGTGATTATATGTTTAGTATTGCCATTACTGCATTGTCTATGGTACCTTTTCGCAAGATATAATTCTTTCCTCATCTCTTTCAATTAGATCTATTTTTTGCTTTTGTTTTGTCTGAGATCTTGATTGCTACTCCTGTTTTTTTTTTTACTTCAGCTGAGGCATAATAGATTCTGTTCTAGTCCCTTATCTTTACTTGGTGTGTGTCTCTGTGCTTTAAATGTGTTTCTTGTAAACAGCATATTATAGGACTCTAGTTTTTAATCCATTCTGCTATCTGCTTCCATTTTACGGGTGAGTTCACCGCATTCATATTTATATTTATGATAACTAACTATATTTCCCTCCATCCTGTTTTCCCCTTGTTTGTCCTCCTCTCCCTCTCTTGCCTTTCACCATGTCCCTCCTTACAAGTGTTTTACTTCTGATCACCACCTCCCCCAATCTTCCCTCCTTTCTATCAGTCCTGTTCCACCTCTCTCCCCCACTTTCCCTTGCTCTTGTCCCCTTCCCTTTTTACTTCCTTGTTGGGTAAGATAGATTTATATCCCTTTTTGAGCCAATTCTGATGACAGTAAGGTTTAAGCATTGCCTGCCACCTCCCTATCTTCTCCACTGTAATAGATTTTTTTATGCCTCTTTTATGTAAGAAAATTTGCCCCATTCTATCTCCCTCTTCCTTCTTCTTCCAGTGCAATCTTCTTTCTCACCCCTTAATTTTGTTTTTTTGGATACCATTCCATCCTAGTCATCTCACACCAGCACCTTCAGTCAATGTATTGATTCCTTCTAGTTACCATTTTAGTGCCAAAGTTCTTAAGAGTTCTTAAGGATATAATCTTGCCATGTAGGAATATGAGCAACTCATTGACTCTTATGTTTTCCTTTTCTTCTTTCTTTTTTTACCTTTTTATGTTTCTCTTGAGTCTTGGATTTGAATATCAATTTTTTAATTCAGCTCTGGCTTTTAAATAGGAATGCTGTAGCACCAATGCGATATTCACAGTGCCTATGGTGACCATGAATATGCTGGCATAGTTCTGAATCGCTAAATATAACACTCTCCACATGGAAGAAAGAACCAAAACATTTATCCAAAACACCAGAGAGCCAAATCCCAACACCAGAGAGCCAAGTCCATCATAGCAACAAAGAAATCTATACACAATTAGCAATGCAGGGGGCACTGCCATCCCCAAGCCTTCCTCCTGTTAGGGCCTTCCCACAAATGAACACCCTCAAGCAAAATTCCCCTCTCACCCATGCTAACTGCTGCTGCTGCTTCTCTCTCTCTCTCTCTCTCTCTCTCTCTCTCTCTCTCTCTCTTTCTCTCTCTTTCTCTCTCTCCCCCAGTTCTGACTGTTCTGACCAGCTTCCTGCTCTACCCCATACTGTTCCACCCATTCAGCAAGATCCTCCCACCACAGGCTCATGTGACTCAGGTTAATGTGACTCAGACAGGTCACATGGGCCTATTAATGTATGGAAAAGATCTTCAAATTGTATTAGCCATACATTAACAATCCTCCCATTGCATTAACAATACAAATGCTTGAAAGTCCTCTATTTCATTAAGTATCCATTTTTACCCTGAAGGATTATATCCAGTTTTGCTGGGTACATGTTTCTTGGTTGTAATCCTAAATCCTTTGCCTTCCAGAGTATCATATTCCATGCCTTCTGACTCTTTGGTATACAAATGGTGTGTTATCCTGACTGTGATTATGCAGTATTTAAATTGTTTCTTACTGGCTGCTTGAAGTATTTTTTCCTTGACCTGGAAGCTCTAGAATTTGCCTATGGTGGAAATTTTCATTTTTGTATCTCTTTCATGTCATGATTGGGGGATTCTTTCAATTTCTGTTTTTCCCTCTGGTTCTAGGATATCAGGACAGTCTTCCTTGATAATTTCTTGAAAGATGCTGTTCAAGCTCTTTTTTTATCATAACTTTCAGGTGGTCCAATAATTCTTAAATTATTTCTCCCTGGATCTATTTGTCAAGTCAACTGTTTTTCCAATGTGAAATTTAACATTTTCTTCTTTTGATTTTGTTTGATAATTTCTTTAAGTCTCATAGAGTCTTATCTTCCACTTGTCCAATTCTAATTTTTAAAGAATGATTTTCTTCAGTGAGGGTTTGTACCTCCTTTTCCATTTGACCATTTCTATTTTTAAGGAGTTGTGTGTGTGAAACTTCTTCCATTTTTTTGTGTTTCTTTTACCATGATATTGACTCTTTTTTATGATTTTCTTGCATTATTCTCATTTATTTTCTCAATTTTTCTTCTATTTCTCTTATTTGCTTTTTAAAATTATTTTAAAGCTCTTCCAGGAGTTCTTTTTGGGCTTGAGACCAATTTACTTTGAGGTTTCATATGTAGCCATTTTGACTCTGTGGTCCTCTCTTAAGTTTGTCCCATGATCTTCCCTGTCACCATAATAACTTTCTATAGTCAAGTTTTTTTGTGTATTTTTTTTGTTCACCTTTCCTGCCTATTTTGTGACTTTGTGGTTTATGCAAGAGTTGGGCTCTTCTCCTGTACTGTCTCAAGCTTCTCATGCCAGGGCTCAGAGCCTTGCTGCTGGTTTTCACTGGGCCTCAGGGCCTCCCTGCTGGCTTTTACTGAGGGTAGAGTTTCCTTGTTGTCTTGTCCTGGGGGTGGGGTCTCCCTGCTGGTCTGCCCCAGAGCTGGGGTCTTATTGCTGGCTTACTATAGAGGTGGTATTTCCCTGCTGGTGTACACTGGAGAGGGACCTCTCTACTGGCTTTTACTGGGGGTAGGTCTTCCCTGCTGGCTTCCCTGGGGGCAGGGTTTCATTGCTGGTCAGCAATGGAAATGGCCTTGCTGGTATTTTGCACTGGATGTGGGATCTTACTGTGCTGCTAATCTGGAATTGCTGGCTTTTCTCTGGGCTGCTGGTTTGCACAAGGGCAGGCCCTTACTGGTGCATTGCTGGAGGGCTCATACCCTAGCTGTAGGTCTCCTATAGTGTGGCCTGCAGCTGCTCTTTGTTTACCAGGCTCCCCTTCAACTCCAGTGAGACAGACCTTTCCTGCTGAGCTGGTAAGTTGCTTCTCTGCTCCTAAATCACTTCTGAGGCATTTTTCAAGTTTGTTTAAAGGGGAGTTCCGAAGGGCTCCAGAGAGTTCCTTCTTTACCCAGCTATCTTGGCACTGAATGTCCTTCCTTCCCCTTTTGCTTTCAGTCTTTCCCAACATCAGGGTCTTTTCCAATGAATCTGGTCTTCTCATTATGTGGTCAAAGTATTCAAGTTTCAGCTCCAGTATTTGACCTTCCAGTGAATAGCCTGAATGATTTCTTTAATATTTGGCCTCCTTTCTGTCCAAGGGACTCTCAAAAATCTTCTTCTAGCACCACAATTCAAAAGCATCAATTCTGTAGTGCTCAGCTTTCCTTATAGTCCATCTCTCACAGTGATACACTGCTGCTGGAAAAACCATAGCTTTGACTCTAAGGACCTTGGTCAGCAAGGTGATGTCTCTGCTTTTTTAGTGTTCTGTCCAGATTTGCCATAGCTTTCCTTCCAAGGAGCAAGTGTCTTTTAATTTCATGGCTGCAGTCACTGTCTGCAATGATCTTTGAGCCCAAGAACATATAATCTGACACTGCTTCCATTTCTCCTCCCTCTATTTGCCAGGAAATGATGGGACCAGTTGACCAGTTGCCAAGATCTTTTTTTTTTTTTTGCTGTTATGCTTCAAGCCAGCTTTTACACCCTCCTCTTTCACCCTTATCAAGAGGTTTCTTAACTTCTCTTCACTTTCTTCCATCAGAGCAGTATCATCTGCATATCTGAGATTGTTGACCTGCAACCTTAATTCTAGCTTTTGATTCATCCAGCCTGGCATTTTGCATGATGTACTCTGCATATAACTTAAAAAAATAAGGTGATAATGTATAAGCTTGTCATAATTGTTTTCCAGTCTTCCACTAATCAATCGTTCCATGTTCATTTCTAACTGTTGCTTCTTGGCCCACATACAGGTTCCATAAGAGACAAGTAAGATGATCTGGTACTCCCATCTCTTTAAGGACTTGCCACATTACCTTTCCTTCACTTCCTATATCCAATAAATTGCTGAGTCTTTCTATTTTTCGCTCCATGTTTTTCACATCTATCCCTTCCTTTATACTCATATAACTACCACTCTAGTTCATATTTTCTCATTTGTACTACTACAATAGCATCCTCATTGGCTAACCTACTTCTAATTTCTCTCTTCTCCAATATATCTTCCATATAGCTGCCAATTGTCGTGCCCAAAATCTTCTAATGCCTCTTTATTGCCTCTGGAATAAAACACAAAATAATTAGCCTGGTGTTTAAGGCATTCTGAATCTATCTTTCATTAGATTATAAACTCCTTGAGGGCAGGATTGTCTTTTGCTTTTCTTTGTATCCCCGTCACTTCACATGTTGCCTAGCACATAATAGGTGCTTATTAAATGACTATTTTTACTCAGCTAACCTAGCTCCAAGCTGTCTTTCCTAAATATTAGACATTGTTCTCCTTTCACAAGGAAGGATTCATGCTCAGGCATGAGTTGCACCAGATGGCTTCTGGGTTCTCTTTCAACTGAGATTCTGTGTGATTTTATGTGAAATAATTATGTTTTCATGTACTCTATGTTCCAATCAAACTAGCTGGAGCTTACAACTTCATCTCCTGTGCCCATGTATTTGTATACACCATCCGTCATGCCCAGCATGCACTCTCTCCTCACCTCCACTAGTCAGAAACCTCATCTTCCTTCAAGGTTCACTTCTGATGTCACATAAACCTTCTCCGATTCCCTCAGTTTTTAGTTCTTCACCTCCTCAAACATCTTGCACTCACTTATCTGTGCAAATGATCTATCTCCCTAAGGTCAGAGTCTGTTTTATTTGTCTTGTCTTTGTACCTTTGGCTCCAACCACATTGTCTTGCCCACAGAAGGCACTAAACAAATGTTCCTTGAACTGAATTGTAATAGTCCATATAGGTAGCAATGATCACCTAGACTAAGGTGGTGCCAGTGGAAACAGAGTAGAGGAGACAAATGTGGGAGCTCTTGTGAAGGCAGACTCAATGAGACCATGTGACTAGATATAAGAGGTTAAGGAAGGGAAGGAGTCCAGGGCAACTCCAAGGTTTCACATGTGGGGACCTGGATAGTGGTACCAGAGATATAAATATTGTGGTCAAAAGGAAGAGCAGGGCGGTGGCATGGGATGGGATAATAAGCTCAACTTGGATCATGTTGAGTTTTAAATACTAGTAAGACATCCAGGTAGAAATGCCTGTAGGTAGTTGGAGAGGATGTGGAGCTCAGAAGAAAGTTAAATGCTGGAGACAAAAATGTGGGGGTCATTTGCCTAGAGATAATAGGTGAAGCCATGGTAATAAATAAGATTAGCAAAGAGGAAGGTGTAGAGGGGGAAGAAAAGAGCAGAATGCTGAGGAGAGAACTTTGGGAATGGTACCCCTTAAGTGGTCAGGAAGAGAAGAGAAATTAAAGGAAAAAGAGTGGAGTGTCACTAAAGCCAGACAAAGGACAGTTCAAGCAGGATGGGGTGGTCAGTAGGGTCAGAAGCTGTCGAGAAATCAAGAGGGATGAGTACTAAAAAGGCTGGATTTGTGATTAACAGTGAGAGAGCAGTTTGGCTAGAGATGTAGGTGTGGATGCAGGGGGCTGAAGGGGGGGGGGTGATGAGAAAGTGAAGGCTTTTTTTATAGTAAACCTTATAGTGAAGGGGAGGAAGCAGATGGAATTTGAGCCAGATGGGTAGAAGGGTCAAAGGAAGGCTTTTTTAGGATTATGGGAAGGTCTGAACATGTTTGTAGGCAGATGAGAAGGGGTTAGTGGAGAAGGAGAAATTGAAGATGCCCAAGAGAGAGGAGGGTAATTGGTGAACCTTGGTCCTGGAGGAGGCAGGAGGGTTTGGGCCCGAGGGTGAGAGGGAAGAGTGTGGAGCCAGTCTCAGTATGGGGACTGAAATGTGCCTTTCCCATGAGGCTCTCACTGTTCCCAGTGGCAGAGAAAATTCTTAAGCGTATGAGTTGTGAAAGGAGAGCTCTGGCCCCTACCTATTCATCACTTCTCCCACTCCCACCCCCACCCTCATGTCTCTCCTCTGTGCAGCCTGCGACCTGCCCTTTCCTAGTGTAACGTCTCAAGTTTCCACATAGCGAGATGTGGGCTGAGGCAAAGCATCCAATCTCCTCTCAGCTGCCTTGGAACCTCTAGGGGAGCATAGCCTAGAGGAAGGAGGGACAGAGACTACGGGCAAAGGGCCAGGCGGGGAGAGCGAGGGAAGGGGGTGGAGTGGGGGAGGAGAGCAGTTCTGAAGACTCAGACTGGGGGAGAGGAAAGAATTCCATGTGTCCAGAGCAGCCTCTGATTTCAACTTCAGGACAATTTCAAAGCTATAGGACGTACTTGTGCCTTCACCCACTTAAAAGTTCCCACTGAAAATGGGGAGACCAGGAGTAATCTTCCTCAGTGACCTTGATGCTGTTCCCCAACTTCTGAGTGTGTGCAAACTAGCCCAGAACATACCTTTCCCTCTAAGGGAGGTAGGCTGGTATCATAGAAAAAGCCCTGGAATTGGAATCAGATCTGGGCTCAGATCTCACCTTTGACATTCACATTAAACAAATCTTTTTGATATTTTTTCCCAGTGAAGTTGTGAATATTTTGTTCAAAGATAGGAAAACCTGAGTTTCTATCGATTTTTTTCCTTCAAATTCTGAATTTGTGATTTCTTTAACAGTGTTATTTTCCCAACCCATGCTCTCTAGAAGAAGCAAGAGTTGGATAGCTGTATTCTCTCTGTTGGAAACTGGGACAGGATTAAGACAAAAGGAAGAGGAAAGAAGAGTAGGATTAGAAGGGGAAAAATAAGAGGGGAGAAGGGAAGAGGAATGAGAAAGTAGGCCAAGAGGTAAAGGAAGGAAGAAAGGGACGAAGGTGGAAGAGAGTTTGACATCAGCCATGTTGCCACAGGCAAGTCACAACCTGTGAGCCTCAGTTCTGTCATTTGTAAAGATATAATGTGTACTTCACAGAAATTATTATAGAAAAGGTGCTGGGTAAATCTCAACTCTCTCTCCCCTGCCCTCCCCATTTCTCTTTTCTGATCTTTCCATCTCTGTCTAACCCCCCAAGACCATGTGAAAGAATCCTGCTACTGACTTATTCCCAGGCAGGCTATGCCTGAGCTTTTGGCCATACCCCCAGGGATGCGGTCCTGCCCTCACCCAGTGAAGAGACTAATCTTCCTTTTCTCTGCCTCTTCTCCTCTTCCACTCTCCCCTTTATCCCTATCCCTCTATGCCCTCACTTCCTTTCCCTCCTCCACTGTTCCTCCCTCCTTTCCTTTCTCCCTTCCACCTTCGTCCCTTTCTTCCTTCCTTTACCTCTTGGCCTACTTTCTCATTCCTCTTCCCTTCTCCCCTCCTATTTTTCCCCTTCTAATCCTTCTCTTCTTTCCTCTTCCTTTTGTCTTAATCCTGTCCCAGTTTCCAACAGAGAGAATACAGCTATCCAACTCTTGCTTCTTCTAGAAAGCATGGGTTGGGAAAATAACACTGTTAAAGAAATCACAATTCAGAATTTGAAGGAAAAAAATCGATAGAAACTCAGGTTTTCCTATCTTTGAACAAAATACTCACAACTTCACTGGGAAAAAATATCAAAAAGATTTGGTTAATGTGAAAGTTAATTTGTATCAAGGTTGTTAATGATAACAGGCTTATAGTTTGGTGGGCTGAGAGGTAGGAAATTGGGCAGTAGTAGAACTGGGGATGAGCTGATGCCAAAGCAAAAGGTGAATGGTGGGAAGAAATGGGGATAAGTTGGGATGGGGTTGAGTTCAAGGACGGGGGGATGGGAGGCACTGAACTAGAAGGTTTATTTTTCTATTTTCGTTTAATGGTAGCCATCTCTAGGTTGGGTAAGGGAAAAATTTACATGATAACTTTATTATATATTTAAAAGGAGTAGCAAGTTGTATATAATGGATTTGCAGTTTCATTCGCAATCATTTTTAAAATTATATCATGTTATGGAAATGTTTGTTTTATTCCATAAAATAAAATAAAAGAAAGAAATATGAAAAAAGAGAAAGTCTATGAGATGGAAACTTTGAGATTTCAGTTGAGCTTTCCTAAAGTTCCCCGCTTTGAGCTTCTGAGCTTTCTTAGCTATTTTCTTAGCTGTATAGATACACTGCGGGTCTGATGTGGACCAGTGGGGCCACCATGAATGTCTGACAACTTAGAGAAGGCAGAGTAGGCAACTTCCTACATGGACCTCATACCCAGGCTGTGAGTGCTATCTGGCGATGGGAAACTCAAGCAGAATACCATCCTAGAATTTGCCAATTTGATGACGTCTCTTTGAGCTTGGCTTTGGAAGCTTCTGGGAAGAGGAAACTGCGAGACTGTCCATCTTGCCCGTATGGGAGGAAGGTGAGGCTACATCTGATTCCTAGATGCTAGTTCCCTACCCACCCCATCCGCCCTCTCCGGGGATCTGGCAAGTGGTAGCGGTAAGGACAATGACATTCAGAACTGACAAAATGTGCTTGCTGCTGGGTGCAACTTGATTCCTGTTTGGCTAGAGAGGGAAGAAGCAGGAGAAACTGAGGATTAACTCCTGACTGCAGCCAAAGCACCTAGACCTCCTTCATGTTGCTATCTTTTTATGGGGTCCCCCATGACCCTTTCCCCCTGCTCTATGCCCAGTAACAAACAAATCCAGAGGCCTCCAAATTTCCATCTGCTGTGATTAATGCTGGCAGTGATTTTGATCCCATTAGAAAGGCAGGAGACACACACCTGCTTTGGTGTAGGCTGAGGCACCATATAGATGATCTCCCACCTTCTTAGAAGCCTCCAAAGCCAGATTCAAAGAGATATCAACAAACTGACCAATTTTGGGATAGTATTTACCTGAGTCTTCTAGCTCCAAAGAAGCAGGCGTTAGATGGAGTCACTTGAGGGGCCTTCCTGCATCCAAATATCTGATTTCAACAGAATCAGGACTAGTGATTAGTGAGTGTGGTGTGACAGAAAGAAGGCTGTCTCTGGAACCAGAAGATCTAGGTTCAAATCCTGCTCCTTCTACTTACTATTTATATGCCCTTGAGCAATCACTTAATTTCTCTGGGTATCATTTTCCTCATATGTAAAATGAGGGGTTAGACTAGATAAACTCTGGAGTCCCTTCCAGCTCTAAACATAGGAACTTGGGCAAGGAAGGCAGTCACCACGGGCATAGCTAATATAACAGGGAGGAAATAGAGTTTGGCATCACTCAAATATTTTTTTCATAATCCAAGAATCTTTTATTTTTTTTTAAGTTATTTATGCCATGAACTGGTAGGGTATTGGTTCCAAAAAAGCTCAGGTTCCTTGCCATTGTTTCTCACAAAGTGTGCTTCTCTGGGTGGAGCAGGCTGACATTTCAGTTAAACCCAGGCACCTTTTTCTTTGGCTTCCTTCCTCTTCTGATCATTTTCCTTTACTGGCCTCAGGAAGCTATCTCTGCTCTTGGTGTGCTTAATACACTCTCTTATGCACATTAATTCTCTTGGCTAGAATCTTGCCTTTAATCTGTTTGTTTACAATAATGCCCTACAGCATGTTGAGCTACATTTATAGACCCGTCCAGTCTTGCCATGGTTACGTTTGTGGGGCATTTCTTGCTGAACTATGCCTATAGCCCTGATATCTACAAAATCACCCTTCTAGTACATTTGCATATACATAGCCAAACGGACAACACCAGGTTTTCAAAAAGGGCCTAGAAAACATATATCGTCCCCCTCTCCTTTTTCCTTTTGTGTTCATCGTTTTGGCAACTCACTGGAATATGGTGGGGCTGGCAGAAAGCTCACTTAAATATTCTAATGATTTTGCAATATCATTGATAGAAAGTCCTCCAGTAATACAGATCACAACCCTTGCATCTATGTAAAATCTGTTCATGTCTTCCCATAGGTTCGCAACAGGAAGTTTGCTCAATATTCTAGGGGCCTTCTTTGCTTTCTCTTGATACTGCAAGGATATGAATGAAGAACATGGAATGTCAAATGTTTTAATATTGCTTTTTACAAATGTACATCTTTTTAATACCAGGTTTGGCTGACCAGCAACATTGGATGGTGGGGTTTGGGAAGGAACCATGCCCCTAGGGCAGGAGCTGCAGGGTTTGCAGGCTGGGACTGGGATCCTGGGCCATAGACCAGTACTCACTGCTAGCTGGGATCCCATTGCCCTCACCCTACCCCCTTACCCCATAGGAAGAGTACAAGTTGCTATACTTGAAGGGGAACCTGGGGTCTTAAGGCCCTACCCCTGGGCTAGCCAAATCTAGGCCTGCTTCAGTAGCAATATCCCTTGGTGGCTATGAACTTCACTTCTACCCATTATTACTGCTATGACTTCTCCTGTTTCTCTTCTCATCCCTATATTAATCAATAAGCACCCACGTAGGAGAAAATTATTTCCAGCTCTCTCTTTCAATTCTCTCATCCCCACACTCTTCAAAGCAAGCCCATCCATGTCCCTTTCCAACTCTGCCTACCCGTTCCACTTTGCCCTCTGAAATTCTTGTTCCGTAATGAACAAACCTCTTCATCTTGGACTTTTTTCCCTCTGACAGTTTTGAGACCTAACTGCCTCTGACAATGCCGTATCCCCAGTTATTTTCTCCAGCAGGGACTGTACCTTCTTTCACACACACTGCCCCACCCCCGCCCCGGCACACTGGTCTAGAAGGAGGAGTTAGAATATTCTTTGCTCCTTCCACTTCAAGAATTTCTCTTTACCTCCTTAATTCAGCAACATTTCCTACTTTGAGGTTCACTCAACACAATTTTCTACCCAATCCAAATCGTGTTGGCACCTAGAAGGGTTCAGACAAAAATAGGGAAATCTTGTGGGAGGGTTGGGTTTCGGGTTGGGAAGATTATGAGTTTTGTTTGGGCCAATTTAATTTGAGATTTCAATGGGACACTGTCTAGTAGGATATCAGCAATGCAAGGGTGGAGTTCAGCTGAGATATTAGGATTAGATGTATCGATTTTTAAGTGATCTATGTTAGGGTAAACCCAAAGAATTTAAAGGACAAGGAGAAGAAGGCTGAAGATCTCAGCAATGGAGTAGTCATAGAGAACTCCATGTGAGGGGGAGTTGGTGATCTTGGTGTTGGAAGTCCCTACAGTGAGAGGACAAGGGGAAAGAGATTCCTGTTAATTGGAGTGAACAGTGTATAGTTGAACTAGTTAACTCTAAGGGCACAGCAGATAAGGGGGGAGGGAAGTGGAACCAGAACAGGGGTGATGGACAGAACAAAAGATAATGGATTGAATGGATGCCATAGTGAGGGTGATGAATGAGTTTAGGAGGAATGAGGCGAAGGGAGAGGGTGAATAGACAGAAGATGATGAACAGAAAGGGAAATTTCAGAGTTTGTTGTCCTGTGGAGTGACTTCCTTATCTGTGATGGTAGATCTAAGGTATGAAGATCCCTTTCAAGTGGCTAAAATAGTCAGTGTTTGAGGGGATATCAGTGCATATAGGTTGAAGTCCCTACCTAAAAGGGTAGAGGCTGGGGTAGACAGGATGATGTTGAGCCATTCCTTGGGAATGAAAGGAGTATGACCTGGAGACAGGTAGATGAGTACCTCAAGTCAAGTCAACAGGCTTTTATTAAGCTCTTGACACAGACATAGTATTACTTCGATCAATCCATCAATAAACATCAATTAAACATCTACTACTGTGCTAAGCACTGGGGATACAAAGAGAGGCAAAAGACAGGCCCTCCTCTCAAGGAGCTTACAATCAATCAGCTGGGGAAAGACAGCACATGAAAAGGAGCTGAAAAGTTTGGGTCAGAGGGGTTGTGGAGCGGAAGGAGATCAGAGTTCTCAGAACATGGTAGGGGTTGGCACGGTAGAATAAGTCCTGTGGAGTCAGAAATGAAGCCTCAAACGGAATGAAGGTGTAGTTGGCATGGGCCTCTTCCTGAAAATGGAGGTTCTGGTCCAAGGATACAGACCATATGCCATAGGCAGATGAGGACACCCCAGAACAGGAGAGATTGCTGAGTGACAGCAATAGAATTTTAAGATATCTTCACCCTCTTGGAAATGTTGCTTTTGGGATAAAGTGAAGAGTAGAGAGGTGTGTGTTACAAACATTCCTATGCTAAATGATGAAGCATGATTATAGCCACCCATGGTGCAGATCACAGAGTTTATCTTTTTAAATCATCACCATCATTATTATTTAATGTTATCCAGGCAGATAGGAATGTTACTGACAATTCTCTTTCTCATTTTTTATTGCTCTCCAAAGCTGCCGGCCAAGTACTTTTGGGATGAGTCCTGGGAGTCCATCCAAGCCTTGCCACATTGAAGTAGGAGGTCTCTTCTAAGGACAGAACTGGGAATTACCTGTTTATATCATGCTTGATCTAAGATATACAACCCATAGCGGTCTGAGGACAGAGCCTCAGTTATCTGATGATCCTAAGCATTGGGCGATTACTAGGTTTGTTAGGGTTCTCGAGATTCTCAGAGGCACTGGTCCCATGATCTCTTGTCTGGTGTGGGCAACTAGAGTCCATATTCTCACTCAACACAATTATATTAAACAAACATCAATTAAATGCCTACTGCATGAAACACACTGTATTGGGTGCCAAGAGATGCTTTGGTGTTTTGCTGGTTAGGTGGCCTGGATATCTTGGTTTTCTCCAATGCTACAGAACACATTCCAAGCTTCAGGAACAGTGGGAGCAAAGATATAAGGGTAGGCAAGAGTCGGACTGGTTTATGGGAAGGCAAGTAGTCCAGTTTGGTTCGAGTGGACAGTTCAAGGGAACAATGTGAAATAAAGGAGTGCGAGATTGTAATGCCGACTGGAACGAATTAGCTAGTCCTCCTAACTGTTCTCCAGGCCTCCATTTCCTCCCCCCTTGGTGGGAGAGTGTCTTTTAAGATTGCAGGTAGAATTTTTTTTGCTAGAATCTATGATTTCATCAGGATGAGGAATTGCACATCAGCACCTAGCTCTAATCTATGGTCTTAGAGAGTTTGGGCACCAGTATGTCTCAGGGGTGGGACTTGAACCCGTGTCTTCCTAACTCTAAGGCCAATCCTTTATCCACTAACCATGCTTCATTTAAAGAACTTTAGAGATCCCTAGATCGTCTCTCAAATGCTGCAGCAGCTAAATCACTTGGCCTGAAGTCAGGAAGACCTGAGTTTAAATCTGGCCTCATCAACTTTTTAGCTGTGTGATCCTAGACAAGTTGCTTAATCTCTGTCTGCCTCAGCTTTCTCAACTGTAAAATGGGGATAATAATAGCCCCTATCTCCCATGGCTGTTGTGAGAATCAAATGAAACAATATTTGTAAAGTCCTTAGCACAATGCCTGGCACATGGTAGGTGCTTAATAAGTGTGCATTTCCTTCCTTCTCAAAGTTGTGCCACTTCCTATCTTTTCCTTACCTTCTCCCCCCTCACGGTTTCTGGTACCGCCTTCTCCCAAAAATGTTTCTCTGTGTGTAATTTCATATCTATTTTTATTTGTACGTGTTGTTTTTCTGGTAGACTACAAGCTCCTTGAGGGCAACGGCTATTTCCTCTTTTGTCTTTGTATTCCCAGAGCCAAGCACACAGTAGAAGCTTATTGATTGATTGAATGTGAGTTACTGTCAGTATTATTACAGCACAATTTTGGTAGCTAACCTGTGAATAACCAGAGCCACAGACTCATTTTCCACAATATTAAGGAAAAAGAGAAATCCCTTTGAGCATCAAATCCAACAGCTAGAGAAAAGTTTGAGTGGTTGGAATATAATAAAAATAAAGCTTCAGAGGAGTATAATGAACACTTGGGGGTGGAAGCAGAGATACAGAATGGAGTACCAGCTCCCCCACCTCCCCAGCTGTGTGACCATGGGCAAGTCACTTAATCTATCTGAGGTTCATAAGATCTTAGAGCTCTAAGGGACTTTAGAGTTCATTTAGTCGGAGCATCTCATTTTATAGATGAGGCAAGCGAAGCCCAGAGACCTGAGGCCACACGCACGTGTACACGCACGCGCGCACGCACACGCGCGCGCACACACACACACACACACACACACACACACACACAGAGTCAGTGCAGAGTTGGAATTTAAATGTAGATTCTCTACCTCTGACTCTGGATCAAATGTTCCTTCCCCTGCACCAAGATGGCTCTTCCATGGTGCCACAATGTCTCAATGTCCTTATCTGTAAAAGGTGGATAGGAATACTTGCATTATCTACCTCATGGAGTCATTGTGAGTAAACCATAAAATGCTTTATAATGTTATAATGGAGTACTATCCCTTCTCATCTCCATCTCTGGGCTTCCCTGGCTTCTTGTAAGTCTCAACTAAAAGTTCCTCTTCTGCTTTTCCAACCCCTCTTTATTCCAGTGCCATTCTCCTTTTATTTCCTTTTATCCTGTAGATGGTTTGTTTGAACATATCTGTTTGTACATATGGCAGCTAGGTGGCACAGTGTATAGAGTGCTGGGTCCTGGGGTCAGGAAGACTCATCTTCTTGAGCTCAAATTTGGTCTCAGACACTTCCTAGCTGTGCAACCCTGGGCAAGTCACTTACCCCTATTTGCCTCAGTTTCCTTATCTGTAAAATGAACTGGAGAAGGTGATGGCAAACCACTCCAACTATCTTTGCCAAGAAAACTCCAGAAAAGGGGTCACAAAGAGTTGGACACGACTGAACAACATATTTGTTTGCTTGTTGTAACCCCATTAAATTGTGAGCTCTGAGGGCAAAAATTGTCCTTTGCCTCTTTTTGTAGCTCCAGCATTTAGCACAGTGCCTGGCATAGAAATAACTACTTATTGATTGGCTGACCAATTTACTAGGGAAAGAACACATTCATGTATGGCCAACATTGAGGATGAAATTCTTGAGATTATGGCAAAATGGAACAAGTGCTGTATTTGGAGTCAGAGACCTTAGGTTCCAACCCTGCCCCTAGCTCTTATTACCTGTGTGGTTTTGAACAAGCCAGCCTGCCTCTCTGGGCCTCAGTTCCCTCGTTTGCAAGTTAAAAAGTTTGAACTGGATGACTTCTAAAGTGCTTTCTATATCTAGATCCATGATCCTATGAACCATGGGAGGGGAAGAAGAGTTAAATCATGTCCTCCTTTTTGGTGATTAGTTTACTGTTAATCTGTGCTTTGGGGGCAGCTGGGTGGTGCAGTGGATAAGAAAACCTCGAATGGGGTAACAAAGAGTCAGCTCAACAGCAACGAAAACAATCTGTACTTTCTGTACAATGAGAATTTATTTTTGTAATGATTCCATGCAAATTTATTGAGTAACAACAAATATATGATGACATTTTGGATGCAGCCAATATGGGAATTTGTTTCATTTGACTATGCTTATTTATTACAGGGTTTTGTTTTTGTTTTTCCATTGGTGGAAGGAGGTAGGAGGGAGAAAAAAATGCATGATAATTGAAAAAAAAAAAGCAAAAGTAATTTAAAAAATAAGCATATGATGAATGAGTTCTGTACTAAGTATTGAAAGGGATAGAAAGACTCTAGCCTCTATAAGTCTTCGGAGTGCTTTCTGAAACATCAAAGAAATCATATTTGGTTTGGTTTTAGTGTTGCATGTTTTATCATATTCAAACGCTTTGAAAATTGATGGTCCATGGAGAGTGTGGGTGGTCATATTCAGAACACGCCATCCTCTGATCACGCCAGATAACAGAGAGTTTACTGGATTAACAGATTTAAGGCCAAACTTGGTAACTGAGAGACACTAGAAAAACCCAGAGAACTGGCTTTGAATTGCTGAAAGGCTAACTGGGAAGCCAAGGCACAGTAAGTGAGCATCCACGGCACAGGACATGCTCTGGGGTGGAACAGAGAGACCACAAGAGCTGGGGTCATGGAAAATGGACAAAGATACCAAGAGAGCAGACAGAGGCAGGAAGAAAGGAGCAGAAAATGGTGCAATGTTAGTGCTAGAAGAAACTTTAGGAATCGCTTTGGTTTAGGTCCTTCTTTTTACAGAAGCATGACCCGAGGCCCAGTGAGGGGATTTGACTTATTCAAAGTCATGCAGCTAGTTAAAGGGCACAATATCATGCCGCTTCCCAAGGCAGGGCTTGGAACTCATTCAACCTGAGCCTTGCCTGACAAATGGCAATTAGCCATTAATTAATTAAATTAATTAATTAAAATTAGCACAGGATGCTGAGAACAGAATAAACGGAAGGAAATGGTGACCTCCAAGGTTCTTTCCAGTTCTCAATCTATGACTCTATGGCATATTCAACTTTTTTAAAAGTGTGAGAATTTGGGGGAAAAAGCAATATCCCCAGTGGTTTATCTCCCCTTTTATGTATTCAAGGAAGGATATGAGGAATTATTCAGTAGGCTGTGCGTAATGAGTTCAACAAAAACATCAGGCGGTGAGGGGTGCGGGTGCAAAACATATTGTCAAGTGACCAGATGGAGAACAGGAGTCTGTGGTCTGTTTCTCCACTTCTCCTGACCAGCCTGACCCCATCCTCCAAGCATTCTCTGTACCAAAAAGAACAGCTCCGAGCTCCAGCCTCTCCCACAACTCCAGCTAACTCAAAGAATATTTGAGCTTGAAAGAAGATCAGAGACCACCCAGGCACAGGTTAAAGGTCAGATGATTTAGAACTGGACCTTGGAGATTATCTGGTGTGCTCTCCTTTAGTTTCCACATGAAGAAACTGAGGCCCTGGGAAGGAAAAGGAACTTGCCTGAGGTTATGCATACTAGTCAGAATTAGGGCTAAAAACCAAGGTCTTCCCATTACCATGGGCTGCTCCTTATTCAGGACTAGAAGGGATTTCGTAGGACCAAATTTCCCCATTGGCCATCATCTCCTCAATTCCCGTTTATGGTTGATATATGGACAAAGCTGGCCCTTGACACAATTATAAAATTTGCCAGGGTTGTTTTGACCCTTTAGTTAACCAGTTAGACTCTCTCTTATCCTCTACTCTGGAATCTCTTGCTCCCTTAATCCACCATTGCTTGTACTTTGCTCAAACCCATCCCCAGGTTACTCCCACCAAGGACATCCTCTGCTCCTGCTTGGTTGGTTGGTTGGTTGTTGCCCTTTATTCTCGAAGAGGACCAAGATGGCATCACAATGCTAGAGTCAAGGTTTCAATGTGTCCCACTGTGGCTGACCAGACCAATACGAGCTCAGAATGCTCTACTATAGGTCAGGCACAAATAGTCAGTGTAAACATTTGGGATGGATACTCCAAATTTTCGCATTCTGCATTTCCTTTGAGCTGTTTCAATTCTGCTTTGCTCATGGAGCACAACACCTTCTCTGATATTGGAATGCCATGCTGAGTGGTCCTGTGCCAGTGTCCCCCATGTCACACAATTCCAAAGTTCTGGAGAGAGACCTTGAGAGTGTCCTTGTATTGCTTCTTCTGACCACTATGTGAGCTCTTGCCCTGGGTGAGTTCCTCATAAAAGAGTTTTCTGGCAAGCATACATTTTGCATTCGAACAATGTGGCCAGCCCATCGGAGTTGGGCTCTCTGAAGCAGAGTTTGAATGTTTGGCAGTTTAGCTCTAGTAATGACCTCAGTGCTCCTACTTAAATGTTGCTGAGAAGAACTCAAAAAAACAATATGGCAACTGGGTCCACTACAAAATTATGTTATTTAATCTCAGCTGTGTTTATTATTTGTCGATTTTTAAAAGGCATTTGGTTCAATGGAGCAAAACATTGCCTTATAGGCTCTCATTCAACAAAGAATCTCCTATGGGTTTGTGAAAGTCATTTGAGATTTTTTGATAGATCCGACAGCTGACAGGGAGAGATAATAACTTTGTTCTCTGATGGAAGCAGCATAGTGCAGTGAAAGACTGCTGAATTTGGGTGGATGGATAAGTAAATAGAGCATTTTATGTACCAGGCACCCTGCTAGCCATCAGGGCTACAAATATAAGGAAACAAGACTGTCCTTTCCCTCAAGGATATTACATTCTATTAGGGGAAAGCAACACATAAAGGATTACTGACAAGTGAGAGGTGGGGAAGGTATTCATGAGGAAGCAAAGCAGCAGGTTAGAAGAAGCAGAAGGCTGGAGAGAGAGAGTCCAGGAGTGCTTGAGGTGAAGCATAGCTGGTATCCTTAGACCTGGGTTCTGCCTGATTACAACTCATGTGACCTTTTAAGTCACTTAACCCAGGGTGTGGCCCTCTAAGTCCTCAAGTGTGGCCCTTTGACCAAATCCAAACATCACAGAACAAATCCCCTTAATAAAAGGATTTGTTCTATAAAACTTGGACTCAGTCAAAAGGCCTAATCCACAGACCCAGAAGGCCACATGTGGTTTCGAGGCCGCAGGTTCCCCATCCCTGACTTAACCTCTGCTGGCCTCAGTTTGTTTCAGGTTCCCCACCCTCGACTTAACCTCTGTTGGCCTCGGTTTATCTGTAAAACAAAGAGGTTGGACTAGATGACCTCTGAGGTCCATTCAAATAGAAAGTTATTATTTTATGAGCTTTTTATTATCAACATGAAGTGTGTTGAGAGTGCCTATGGCATAGTGGATGTAGGGCTGGCTCGTTCTCAAGATGCCCTGTGTTCAAGTTCTGCTGGTGATATACACCATGTGACTGCTGGGCAAGTTACTTACCCTCTCATTACCCTATGCAACTTTCTAAGACTCTAAGTTACAGAATAACAGTTCCCCACTCTGATTAAATCATAGCTCCAGAAAAAAACTTTTAAAAAATGGATCAAATGAGTCATAAGACAGGGAAATGTATACCTCTTAAAGGAATTTATCACTGTCTTAGAGGGACCCTTACCTGCTTCTGTGTACAGAAGGAAAAAAAAAGCTGCTCTCTCCTCCTAGTGTGGCTCTAAGAACCTTGTGGGTCTCCAAAACCCTTTCACAGGATCCACCAGATCAAAAAAATTATTTTTACAGTAATACTAAGCCATTTTTATTTCTAACATGGTAGATATTGATAGCTATGACCTGTATAAATAGAAACACTTTGGGATTCCCAATAATTTTTTAGAATTTAAAAGGGTTCTGAGGCCAGAAAGTTTGAGAAACACTGATGTAGGAGAAATCTGATTAGAAAGGAGCTGAACTGGTGAGGTACCTAAGCGTGGGCTGGGAGATGGGCAGTCTGAGCACTCTCCGTGGAATGTCAGATCTGGAGAGCATCGCAGCACATTGCCATCCTCGCTGGAGAGAAATGATGCGAGGACATGAACAAGAGTAGCACAGGATGAAACGATGCATAGGCTGCAACTTGTACCAAGGGAAAGAGTACCCACATTGAGAAGATCTATTGGAGTATCAAAGCCTGTGGACATGGTATTGTATATGTGGAGCGTGTGACACAGCTCTGAATTCTCTTAGAATTAGAGAATGTTGAAGTGGGAAGGAGCCTTAAATATCCCCTAAATACAGCCTTTTCATTTTATAAATGAGGAAGGTAAGGCCCAAAATTCCCTCCTTTGTGAAATGAGGGGATTAGACTGGATCCCCACTTTGGTCCCTTCTAAACCAAAATCTATAATACTAACCAGGGCCATAGCCAGTTGTCCTGACCTACGTCTTGCCACTGGACCCCATTGAGTCTGGAGGAGAGAGGGAGGCTGGTGACTCTGCACAGCCCTGCCTCACTTAAATCCAATTCACTTGCAAGTTAAGGCATCACCCTCCTGATGTCACTGGTCCTCTGAGAACGAAGGACCACCAACGACAATAACCTTAGGATCTTATGAAGAAGTGAGTGGTACCTTGCAGAGGTGTGTGAGAATCAGGGAAGCAGTTTTCACTATTCATGGAGCAGCAAAGAGAAGCTGTAAAAGGGTGGTGTATCCCTATCTGTAACATGTGATATTTATTTATTAGTATACATGTTGTTTCTCCGAGTAGAATATTTTTGTCTTTGTTTCCAGAGTGACCAGTGCTGTGCCCAACATAATCAGTGCTTGATAAATGTCTGTGGGGCTGAGTTGGCATGATTTGCCCAGTCATCCAGCTCCTTAGAGGCAGAGCAGGGAGTCCAGCATCTAAGAGAGGCAACAACCTCTCCTGGAGGAAAGACCAGGAAACCCCATGATTCTGGGGTCTGGACAAAGCTTTTGGCAGTGAAAGCCTCTAGGCCATCCTTCGGGGCAGAGTAGGAAGGGCAGGAGCTGTCCCTCTAGAGCTCTCTGCTGCTGGCCCTCCTTCTGAGTGCCTCAGAAAACTTCGGATGAGTCCACCATCCTCCTGAGCACCTGCCTGGTACCCTCCCTGGCTTGGCTCTCTGGTGACTCCCTGCAACATCCCTCTGTTCCAATAATACATCCAGATGGGGCACAAAGAACGAAGAGAGCTGCACCCTTCATTCCCTAAGACTATCTTCCACTGACAGTCATTGCTACTGACCCTAGACCCTTTTCTCTCCTTATATCTTGTGAACATCTCCACAGATCCAGTGCTTCTTCTCCATCTCCCTGGATATGACCCCTCCCCCAACTTTTGTTTTTGTTTTGAGGTTTTTTCCTCCCGGCAAAACAAGCTCAAGTATGGCCTCCCCAGCAGCCGCAGTTTGCCTTCGGGATCGGCATGTTCTCTTCTTCTTTTAGTATCTGATTGTATTTGGTTTGGTATTTCTCAGGGGGCCTCTGAGAACTACATGTCCAAGGCTTTTGCTGCTTTTTGATAAAAGCTCTTCTCAACCTGGCCTTGTAGAATGTGGGCCTATTCTTTACCCTGTGTGGGACTGAAACCTTGGCTCTGGGTTTTGGGGCCTTCTACTCTTTGCCTCTCCTCTAAGTTACTGGAACATGATGAAATATTGGATGACTGTGTGGTCCAGGCAGCAGACAGGTTTGGCCTCACTTTCTATACTGGGCACATACCTGAAGAGTTCTGCATCGATCAAATTCTCTTTTCCCAACCACGTTTGATTTCACATATGCTTGCCCCTTTCCTCCTTTTAGTCAATCATAAATATTTATCCAGGACCTGTTCTGTTCCCTAAACTTGGCATTCTTTCTGTTGCCCCTGTGAATCTTCACAGACTGGTCCTCCTGATCAGGAGGACTGGAATCCACTCAAGCCTCGTCTTTGCCCCTCAGAATCTCTCTCTTCCTTCAAGGTTCAGGTCAAGCATCACTTCTTCCATTGAGCCTTCCCTGATCCTTGGTGCTAGTGCTTTCTCCCTCATCAGATTACCTCATACTATATTTATTTGTGTACATACTTGTCTTATCCCTCCATTAAAATATAAATTCCTTGAGATTGTTTTTGCTTCATTTTTGTATCCTTTAGCACTTAGTCCATGTTGTTGTTCATCTTTTGTTCTTGAACAGGACCAATGACATCAGGAGGGTGATGTCTTGACTTGCAAGTGAATTGGATTTAAGTGAGGCAGGGCTGTGCAGAGTCACCAGCCTCCCTCTCTCCTTCAGAGGCATGGGAGTCCAGAGGCAAGTCATAGATCAGAATGACCGGTGATGGCCCAGGATGCAGTGGGAGACCTTGGTCTTTTTAAGCTAAGACTTTTCCCGGGTTTCAGTCTGTTTGAGGCAATGCCTGTTAGATAATTAAAGGCTAGGTAAGAATTGAGGCAAAAGATGGCCTAGTTTGCCATTACAAAAGAATCAATCTGGGAGGTGAAGACCCTCAGAGTTTCTGGCCAGAACAGAAACAATTACTTAGCACATTGTGATTTGCACAAAATAGGTACTTTACTAATGTGGGACAGCTAGGTGGTACATGCATGAAATGCCTGATTAGAGTGAGGAGGACCTGAGCTGGAATCCTGTCTCATGGTCTGTCCCAAGATACAAAGAGAAAAGATGAAAAGATCAGACATCATGGCCTTTAAAACCCATTTGAACTTGAAATCAATGAACAAAATGTTTGAGTTGAATATTTGTTAAATTGCCGAAGAAAAACGAAGACAATATTTATATTCTTAAGGAAGTATAGTTTGACTCGTAGATTGGGAAGGGACCTTAGAAATTTCTAGTCCAATGTCTTCATTTTCCAGAGAAGGAAACTGGGACCCTGATAGGTAACTTAATAAAGTCAGATGGGCTCTAAGTCTTTTGGGGGACGTGATAGTCATGCCAATGAAATAATCAAAGGACACAAGCAGTGGTCTATGACCAAGTACTACAAGACTATAAGAGCAATGAGCAGTACAGAGAAGAGAGTGGAGAACTTGACCAGGTCTTCGGGCCAAATCCAGACACCTACCCACCACACTACACGGCTGTCCCAGTAGATTTTGGAAACGCAAGCCCCAGAGTGGAAAAGAAAGGAGTCTCCATAGGCACTCAGGGCTGTAGAAAAGCATATTGGACACAGATTCAATCAATCAACATTTAGCAAGCACCTACTATGTGCCAGGTACTGTCCTATATGTGAGTGATACCAAAGCAAAAATGAAATAGTCCATGCCCTCCAGGAGTCAGAAGAGCTGGGTGCAAATCCGGGCTTTGCAACTTAATCATGTAGATGACTTGGCAAGTCATGTCCTCTCTGGGAAACCCAATTTCCACATCTTCAAAATGGGCATAACCATATTTGTTTTAGATCTGCCTTCCAGGGCTATTGTAGGGGAAATGCTTTATAAAAGCACCACAGAAACAGGAGGTATTAAGAGGATTCTGCCATGGGGAAAATTTGGTATTGGACATTGTTAACAGATGCTTGGAAGGCAATATTATTGCCCCTGTTCTTTCTGGTCCTTCTCCTGACCATGAACCTCTCCCCAGGGACAGGACCTAGCTAAGGAAAATGCGTGGTTGTAAGTAAAACAAAATGAAACAAGTTTCTGGGGTCAGAGAAGAGTAAAGAAGGAGAAGAGAGGAAGTAGGAAGGTCTGAAATCCAGCTTGGGCAAGGGGCAAACCCAGTGGAAGAGCACCTTCCTCACACCAGTCATGTGAGCGAGGTCATGAGCAAGGGTTTGGGGCAGGGACTGGATTTCTTTCCACTGCCAATGGGAATTCCCAGATACGAGAACGACCCTCCCACTTTCTTGATGACTTAGTGAGTTGTACAGAGTCTTAAGGGACTAGATACTGCTTCCTCTACTCTATGGCTGCCTCTCAATGGACAAGATTAGCATTTCCATCTTACAGACTGTAGGTTATGCCCCATCTTGCAGATAAAGAAAATTAGGCTCTAAGAGATTTGCCCAATGGTAACAACCCTGCTAAAATGTCCAAGCAATTACCTGCTTCTTAAAGTGAGGCACGCCATTAAAATGGATGGTTTTCTATCTCTGAGGTAGATAAGGAAACAGATTCAAAGCTTGAGTGACTTGTCTGTGATCCCAGGGCTAATAAGTATCTCAGCCCGGGGTGTGCCTGCTATACCCCCAAAGCATCATCACAGCTCAGCATCAGAACCAATCTTCTACCAGACCATGACTGTCCATACTGCAGGCTCCTCTCCTTCCTTCTTCAAAGACAAGGGAAAATGGGAGGTTGGGGGAAGAGAAATAGGTGATGTGGTACTGGAACTCTTATTTTCCATCAGCAGCTGTGCTTGGCTCATCATGCCTCCCCTAGGATGGGCTGATTACCTGAAATCTCATCGCCATGCTTATTGCGTCAACACCTTCTCAACTCCCTCAGTGTTCTGTCTCTCTCTGATGGGAGGGCTGGAGAATGGAGCAGTAAACTCCTCCCAAAGCCCAGGTAACCCTCCATTTTCCATCAGCATCTCTGTTTGGGTTCAACTCCAAGGAACCTCATATCTTCTGATTCTCCACCCCCCTCCCCAATTAAATTGGAAGCTCTTTGAGGGCAAGGACTGTCTTTCTTTATCTTATATTTGTATCCCCAGAGCTGAGCACAGTGCATGGCATTCAGTGGGTGATTAATAAATGCTTATTGAATTGAAAAGAATGATGGAATCAGAGTATCAGGGTTTGGATCCTGCCATGACTTTGAATAAGCCACTTATTCTCCTTAATCCACATATATGAGAGGTTTGGACTAGTTGAAACTATTATTCATTGCCCTTTTGGTGGCAGAGAGTATTAATTTTGGTTGAAGGTTATTCAGAGCCACCAGCAGGCATGTACTGCCACCTAGAGGAATAGACCTGTCCTTGCACCCACTCCTCCTACAGGTATATTTTGCTTTAAGCCACCTCAATATATGGAAATCTCAAATGATCAATGGGGTGAGAAGGGAGTTAGAGGGACTGTTTGCTTCATTTTCAAAAAGGATTTCCTCTAAAAGTTCCTGTGGTGGTTTCAGTACTATTGAGGTCTCCTCATTGTGTTGAGTGTTTTACTGGTTAATATTCTCCAAGGAATGACAGTATTGGAATCAAGTCTTGACTTTTACCCATTTCCCACATTCAGAGTCGATAGCTAATTTAAATTGGTTGGGTTGGAGCAATCATCTTTGCACATAGTATATCCTCATCTTAGCTTTCTAATTTGGTGTCAGTTTTGACCATTGATCAAATCAGTCAATGATCTGACTTCATAAAGACAGCGAGCGGATTCTGAAATGACTCATATCGGTAAACAGTCATTTCCTATTTGATAAAGAGATAATTAAATTTCACAAGGGATCGAAACAAAGATAATCACAAGACACTGAGAAATAGTCCACCAAAAAAAAAAATGTCACCCAGAATAAAGACAGCGAAAGTGTCCTGTTTTCCAGCATCTAATTTGACAGCTTGGAAACCCCGACACCTAGAACTATTTGGTGACTATGGGACAACTCTATACTTCCTAGTTATGGCTTGGCTGACAGAAATGTGAATTTTGTTTTCTTACAGTAAGATAGAGGTGAATAATTTCACACAAGAGGACTTGCTTTGGAGTGGCAGAGCTGGTCAAGACCAGACCTCAGAGCTTGATCTGGGAAGAATTCTCAGAGCTGGGACCAGAAAAGACTTCCGGATGGATCCAGGAATAGCTTTCAGGACCTACACTGCTTGGGAGAGCAAACTAGAGGAAAAGGCTTTGCACAGCCATCTACTACTTGGAAGAGTTTACTGGAAGAAAAACACTACGGCTTTGCTTTTCCCTGTTCTGCTTTTTTCCTGAGAGGTAGCAGGTTTCCTGATGAGCATCCTTTGAAGCTCCTTTGGGAGCAGACCTGTAAAAGCTCGGAAGATCCCAGGCTTAGGATTTCTGTTTTGCTGAAAGAGCTTAACATCGGCTTTGGCAGCCCGAAAGAGTAGCTAACAGAAGTAACCCTTCCCAGCAAGAAAGTGGGCAGACCCAGAAAAGCAACGGCCTTGTCCATCAGTGAATTATTGGGCAGACTCTCTCTGAGGGCGAAAAAGAATATAACGGGTCACAATCCAGAACTGAGTTGTCTTGGGCCCACGTGTCCTTACGCATGTGTCTTCATGGCATGGTTCTGTAAGTTTGTACCCACTAACCACTAATGAACATTACGTGCATCAGTAAGAGTGTGTCCTCAGTTTACGAGATGTGATGTTATGCAACCGTTATTCTTTCTTTGCCTCGTGTTTGTGAATGAGTTAATGGTTTCATCTTTGCAGACTGGTTAAATGAGAGCCACACGTGTCACCAGTGAGGACCCAGCAGCTACGGTTGATCGAGCCAAATTCACCCTTAATGGTTATAGATAACTGTGGGCACGTCACTTGATCTGTCTGAGTCTATCTATAAAATGGGTATAGGAATATTGACACCACCTACTTGCTAACGATGAGAGGAAAGCCCTGCGCAAATCATAAAGCACTATAAAAATGAGCCGCTTATGGTGACTTGAAATTGAGACGACTTTTTATTGGTATTTCATGATGATTTTGGTCATAAATGTCACAAATGATCTATGAAGTGAATTTAGTACACTTTAGTACACAATGAGATTTCAAAAATGATCAATAAAAGCCTTCTGACTGTAATGAAATGGAAAACATGTCTTCTAGGAGAGGAGTGAACCAGGTGACTAATTAGAGAGTTAAGGCAACTGCTGGTAAGACGGCCTTGCAATTGTGCAGTAAGGCAGACAGGTATGTTGGGTGGCTATAAGGCAGGAGTCCTACTTTTGCTAAATTCCTTCAAAAATATACTTTATACTGTTGGTGCCAAATCTGGAAAGAGCTTTGTTTCAGGATGGGCGCCCACCCTGGATAAATGGGTTTCTTTGCCTTTTCATCCTCAGGATCCACTTCTGTCTTCACCCCCATCTAGGACCACCGGAAGTATCTTTGGTAACACAAGATCAATGTCAGAAACTTATGTGAAGGTTATTACTTTTCTTTCAGGCAATTTTTTAGCAAATAAACATTTAGAGGCTAAGGACTCTAGTCGCCGCGTCCTCGGGTCCTCAGGCTGTGTTCTCAATGATGACAGCGATACCTTGGCCGCCACCAATACAAGCTGATCCCACGGCATACTTTCCACCTCGACGTCTAGAAGAGAAAGCAGCAGAGAAGGCTTACTTTATGGGACGCAAGCACACAGCTTCCCCATCCCTGGAATCTTCCAATGAATAGCGTTTTAGATGCTGGGCTTTGCTGGAATGAATGAGTCTAACGAAGAATAGATAACTTTGGAAATGTTTTGCCTCTCTTTGAAGAACTAATCTCCTTTAGAGGATGTACCATCAGGTTCCAAGTATGTTAGAGAAGAGCCCAGACTCTAGAAACCGTTTTGAAGACGCTTCTCATATCTGAAATTGTTTAGGGAGATGGAAAAGGGAATACACGTTTATGAAGAGCCTACTATGTGTCGGGCGCTGTGCTAAGCACTTTTGCAAAGGTTATCTCATTTGACCTGCATAACCCTGAGAGTAGGTGCTATCATCATCTCCACTTTACAGCGGAGTAAACTGAGACAAATAGAGGTTAAGTGACTTGTCCAGAGTCACACAGCTAGAAAGTATCTGGGCCTGGATCTGAACTCAGGTCTTCCTGACTCCAGGCCCAGCTCTCTATCCGACGTTCCACTTTGAAATCATTGAAAGGAATACTAGACCAGGAGTCACTTGATCTGAGTGCCAATCCTAGCAATGCCACCAAAGAGCCACGTGACCATAGGCAGTCATCCGTTCTTTGAGCCATTTCCTCATTTACAGAAAAGGGGATGCCCTTTGTCCTGGTGACCTCACAGGATAATTGTGAGCGTCAAATAAAATAATGGACGTCAACTGCCGTACAAGTTTAATGTCATTATTATGCCATGTGGTTCAACCAGTGAATAGCTTCTTTACTGATCCTCATGCATTTATGGCCTTTCAGTCTGGATTTGACTTCATCCTTCCTGCAAAGCAGGGATGGGGGGTGGGGTCACAGTTTTGAGGGCTAGAAGCGGCCTCAGAGGCCATCTAATCCAGCTGTCTCATTTTATGGATGGAGGAAAGTGACTCCAAGGGAGATTGAATGACCGTTTATTAACTTGGGGAGGTTGCCCAAAGACACGCAAGTAATGATAATGTTTGCTAGCAATTACACGGAGGCAGCTAGTGGTGCAGGGGATGGAGCGCTGGGCCTCAGACACCGACTAGCTGTGTGACTCTGCATAAGTCATTTAGCCCTGTTTGCCTCAGTTTCCTCATCTGTAAAATGAACTGGAGAAGGAAATGACAAACCACTGTAGTATCTTTGCCGCGAATACCCCCATACAGGGTCATAAAGAGCTGGACACGGCTGAACGACTCCATAGTAACAATGAAAGCATTTATATTGCACTTGGAGGTTGGCAAGGCACTTTACACAGCTTAACTCTTGATTTTCACAACACCTCTGCGAGGCAGATCATATGTGATTATCCTCATTTTACAGGTGAAGAAACTGAGGTAGACAGAAATCAAGTGGCTCGTCTAGGATGACAGAACTAGCATGTCAAATGTGAACTCGGGTCTTCCTGACTCCAGGTCCAACATTCCATTGCCTAGCTGCCTCTCCATCAGGAGGGACGTGGAAGGAATTCCTCTCATTCCAGGGTGACTAATGGTCAACAAGCATTGATTAAGCCTTGAGTATACATCAGGCAGTGGTTAGCCATGGGATTTCAAAGAAGGACAAACAGATGGTCCCTGCCCTCACGGCACTTACATTTTAATGGGAGAAACATCCTTCAAATTACTGTGTAGGAACACATTACCTACAGAATAGATAGGAGATGGAAGCGGGGTGGGGTGGGTGGATAGGAGACTGGGAAAGGCCTCTTGCAGAAAGTGGGATTTGGGCTGAGTCTGGAAGGGAGTCAGGAAAGTCAGGAGGTAGCGGTGAGGAAGGAGAGCATTCCAGGCATGAGGCACTGGCATGGCAAAGACACGGAGATGAGAGTTTGCGTGTCATGAGCAAGGAACAGCAAGAAGCCAGTGTCACTGGATCACAGAATCCTGGAGTGACTTAACTTTTCTTGAGTCTCAGATTGCTCATTTATAAAATGAAGGGGTTGGATGAGATGGTTTCTCAGTATTTTTTTGGCTGACTGGCCCTAAGGGCTCTAAGTTTATGACCACATGATTCTCTATGCTTTCTTCTACTTCAATCTCTCAAGGCTACTATGCAAACCTGAGACCGCCAGCAGGGGGAGCCCTTGTCTTAAAATATGGGAACATTGCCAGGGCTCTCATAGTCTCCAACATATGCTGGGAAGAGAATAAGAGCTTAGCTCTGGAAGGTCTCCTCTTTTAGTCTTCAGCCACAATGTCTTAGAAATCAAAGCTCTTCATCCATTTGGTTTTTTGATGCATAATGTTCATTCCTTTCATGTCAGTTCCATAGCAATCACTTCAATTCTTTAGCTTATGAGACCGCAGCTTCCTTGGTTAATCCTAAAATCCCCAGCTACTGGCACAGATCATGGAAGCCATCCTAAAGCAGCCCTGCAAGGGACTACCTGCTCACCTGTCCTGAGTGGTCTATTTGGAGGCTATGTGGTCTATACGTCCTCAGTGGTCTGTATAGATGCTCTATATGGTGGCTATGTGGCTTCTATGTCCTCAGTGGTCTATATGGAGGCTATGTGGTCTACATGTCCTCAGTGGTCTATATAGGTCATCCATATGGAGGCTATGTGGCTTCTATGTCCTCAGTGGTCTATATGGAGGCTATGTGGTCTAAATGTCCTCGGTGGTCTGTATAGGTCATCCATATGGAGGCAATGTGATCTATACGTCCTCAGTGGTCTATATGGAGGCTATGTGGTCTAAATGTCCTCAGTGGTCTATATAGGTCATCCATATGGAGGCTATGTGGCTTCTATGTCCTCAGTGGTCTATATGGAGGCTATGTGGTCTAAATGTCCTCAGTGGTCTGTATAAGTGGTCTGTATGGAGGCTCTGTGATCTATATGTCTTCAGTTGTCTATATGGTAAGGTGGGCCATATGGTGATGAAGTAGTTTTGGTTACAACAGTTCTGAAGATCATCTAAAGGCATGGAGGGGTTGTAATCTACATTGGTGAAGTAACCAACAATGAGATTTTGAATTACTTCCAGTCAGTAGAAATAGCATGGTTACAATGGCAAAGGCATTGACTCTGGAGTCAGAGAGCCAGGGCTCAAATCCCACCTCTGATGATTATGATCTGTGACCTAAGACAAGTTTATTTAATTTCCCTGGGCCTGTTTTCCTCACTTGAAATTTTTGAAAATTTTGAATTTTTGAAATATTTGAAAAATAAGGGGGTAGGACTAGAAGGGAAGGGGCTATGAGGCCACTGGAAAGGAAATGAGCCCTAATGTTGGATTCAGAAGACCCGGGCTCAATACTGCAAAGACAAATATTAGGATCATAGACTCACATTTCTAAAGCTGAAAGGCCTTCTAGTGCAACGACCTCATTTTAGAGATGAGGAGGCTGAGGCCCAGGGTGACTCCCCCAAGGTCAAACAGGTTAGGATTTGAACCTAGGTCCTTTGACTCCTGAGCCAAAGCTCCTGTTCCTGCACATCACACTGCCTCCTAAAATGCAGCCAGTTGGAATATTATTAGTCTCAACTAAATAACCTGAGACCTCTGTGATAGAAGCAACCTCTGAAGAAAAAAGCAAAACAGCAAAACACATCCTCATTTTATAGTGTGACTGTTTTTAGACCGGGCCAGATACTCAAATCCCAATTCTGATGTTTCCTTGTGTGAACTTGAACTTGGGCACATCAATGACTACCACCAAACCTCAGGTTCCTCATTTGGAAAATGAAGGAGTGGGACCAGATCGTCTCTGGGGTCCCTTCCAGAAAGTATGCAATCCAGCATGCTGATTTTATTAGGCACCTCCTCTCCTGAGGTTGGAATTGTGACATCTAACCAATTTGTGCTGCGAAGCCCAGAAAGATGTGGCTGTTTAGAAATGAGAATAAAGCTGAAACAGAGCAACTGCTTATGAATACCTTAATTCATGAACCAGATGAGCAGTGATTCGTGATCCAGAGGCTGCCAAGGGGTGGCCCAGGGAGATGGCTCCTCCATTCACGTTGGTTTTACTCGGGTCAAGTTGCAAAGATTCTTCCACCGCTAGATACTGAGGAGCAAAAGCTTCATTCACCTTCAGGAGAGAGGGTAAAACATTGGTTAGCCGGAGTAATTCAGGCTGTTGTTGTCTGTTGTTACATTTGATTTTTCATGACCCAATGTGGGGTTTCTTGGCAAAGATACTGGAGTGGTTTGCCATTTCCTTCTCCAGCTCATTTCACAGATGAGGAAACAGAGGTAAACAAGATTAAGCAATTTACCCAGAATCGCACAGCTAGTAAGTGTCTGAAGCTGGATTTGAACTCAGGAAGATGAATCTTTCTGACCCCAGGCCCGGCACTCTATCTACTATGCCACCTAGCCACCCAACAGCTTTAATTCATACTTCTCTATCTCTTTTCATACGTTTTACATTTACTCTTTCTACATAGATTTACCTTTTAGACGGCTTTGTAAAAAGTATTTGTATTTGCACCCAGTGTGACCTGTGTCCAGATATCAGGTTAGATCTCTGCTTCAGAGATGCTCCCCATCAAATGTTTCTTTTCTAAGTCAGAAGTTCTCTGGCTCTATTCTTGTTTCTAGACCTTAACTGTTTCTCGACAGTGATTACAGTTTCTAGACTTTTTGACTAGATATCATTGCAAACAGAAACAATCTGAGGACTGGGTTGCCTAAGAGTCACCACTGCGACATGTCCCCCCAAAAGCTACTGCTCTCCTGACCTCCATTAACCAGAATTCAATGTTCAGAATGAAGGAGGATGAGATAGTTCCACTATATTCTGCCTTGGTCAGACATCATCTGGAGTACTGTGTTCAATCCTGGCCACCACATTTTAGGAGGGGTGAGGACAAAAACGGAAAGTGCACAGAAGACACCAGGAATAGCAGGGAACCAGAAAGTCTGTCACATGTGGATTAGTGAAGGAACTAGGGACAGCCAGCCTGAGAACAAAAGGCTTGGGAGGGAACACAATAATTATTTTTAAAGACTGTGCCCTGGAGCCCTGCTATCCTGATGTGAGAACACAGAGCTACACGCCTAGCTGCCAATCTTTAAGCATACCCCGCCACTCTTCTTCCCCCCACAGGCCAAGGTTATTATCTAGAATCCCAAGGTCATCGTCTCAAGGCAGTATGTTTACAACTGTGCACCAACAAGAAGGTAGGCAAATAAACACCTGCGGGTTTTCTGAGTTGCTACACCTAGCACGAGGCCTGGCAACATGGCAGGTGTCTAATAAACTAGGCAGCTGGGTGGCACAGTAAATAGTGCAGTGGGCCTGGGATCAAGACCCGAGTTCAAATCTAGCCTCAGAAGCTCACTATGTGTGTGACCTTGGGAAGTCATCTAACCCGTTTACTTTAGTTTCCTCAACTCTAAAATGTGGTTAATAATAATACTACTTTCTTCCCAAAGTTGTTGCAGGTATCAAATGAGGTAATATTTACAAAATGCTTAGCACACAGTATGTGCTTAATAAATGTCAGTTATTATTATTAATAACAATACATCTGTTAATGGATTGATTTTATTAATTCTCCTCCCTACAAAATGGGGATTAAGTTCCACGAAGGAAGTAGAGGCTTTTAGTGGCAAGCCTCCTTAGGAGTGGGGAAAGGTTCTGGGATGAACCATGGTATCTGAGGTGAGTCAATCAATGGATCTACATGGCTATACTCATGCCGATGGAAATCATGTGTATAAACAGAGTACCCTGAGGGTACCCTTCCTTTCTATTTCCCCCTCGGTATGGAGATTCCTCACAGAATTGTCAGAAAATAGGACACAGAACAACTCCCAAGCTGGACCAGCATGCACTCAGCCCCCTAATATTTTCCAGTGAACTGGGTTGCAGTGGACAGAAATGTACATGTTTCTAAACTTTGACCTTTTATTTTTTATTGATGCTTGTTTTTTAAATCAGACTAATTTCCCAATATACCATGCTGCCTCTATTCTCCTTTGCTAAAAAGAACAAGAGTTAAGTAAAACTGTTATCAGAACTACACTTGACACCGTACACAACAGCTCACACCTGCAGTCTCCGTCCCCCACCTCTCTACTGGAGAGGAGGAAGAGGTTTCACTTTTTGTCCTCCAGGACATATAATCTGAGTTTGGCTTCCTAATCACCCTTGATCTGTATGGTACTATAAATTTATGAAGTTCTCTGATCCTCAAATGGAGGTCAGCAGGATTACAAATAGCCCCATAGAGATTTTAACTACAGAAGTTTAAGTCTCCAAATCCATAAATTTAAATGAAAACATGACCTCATCACTCAAAGTAGAACCAGTAGATATCACTTGATTTGGGTTATATAAATCTCTAGGTATTAGGGTAGCTAAACTGCTGGGCCTGGAGTCATGAAGACCTAGGTTCAAATCTAGCCTCAGGCACTCACTAGCTGTGTGACCCTGGCCCAGTCACTTAATTTCTGTCTGCCTCAGTTTCCCCAACTGGAAAAAGAGGATCATAATAGCGCTGACCTTTCAGGGTTGTTGAGAAGATCAAATGAGATATTTTGTGAATTGCTTAGCACAGTGCCTGGTATATGGCAGGCACTTAGTAAATGCTTATTCCCTTCTATAGTCCTTAATTGAAACAGTTACCAGATTGATTAATGACCATATGGTCTAGTCTAGTGGACAGATTATATGAACAGGGTGCAAAGAAGCTTGAGTTCTATGGTTGACCCTAGCACCTACCTACTGAAGGACCTGAAGTCAATCAATTAATCAATAAATATTTATTAAGTGCCTACTATGTGCCAGGCACTGTGCTAAGCTCTGGGATACAGAAAGAGGCAAAAGAGAGTCCCTGGACTCAGAGAGCTTTTGCTCTAGTGGGCAGGTTACTTTAGCTGTACGTATCCTCTCACTTCACCTGTAAAATGGATTCAAACCCATTTTTCCTTATTTACATGCTGGCATACAGACTAATAAACCAAGTATAAAGAACTCTAACACTACAATATTTTAAGGATCTATAATTTCATTCATGTGGGTATTCTTTCCACCAATGCAAACTGCAACCTCTTTCTAACTTTGCAGACAGTCTTCAAGAGAGTGTAATAATAAAACAATCCCACAGCCTTGCAGATAACCTGGCAACGAGCTGGGTCCTCAGGCAACAGACATGCAAATAAAGGTCTGCTTTGAGCTGGATGGGAAGACTTGGGACACATTTTTGAATGCTAGCAGTACTACTTTGCAAACTTTAAAGTGCTATTTGTGCCAATACAGAAGAAAGTACTGAGGTGAAGAAAGCCCCTGGGCCATGGTCATGGGTCCCTCATTCATACGGTAAAAGGCAGGATGCTTACTTCGACCAAGTCCATGTCTTTCAGGCTCAGCCCAGACTTTTTTAGTGCTCCACTGATGGCAGGAACAGGACCTATAAGAATTAAAAAAAAATATATCAGCGATCTACGCACCACAAAATATCTCCTTTTCCTGAGCAGAGAAGCTAATGTCCTAACAGAATGATTAATTTGTTCTAATATAGGCTGGACTAGATAACATTGGGTCCCTTCCAACTCAGATTTTGGGATTCTATAATCGCCCCACATCCTTCAGCACACCGTTGACTGAGTCAGTCAACTTGTGATTAAGCATTTTTTTAAAGCAATTACTATGTGCAAGGCACTGAGCTAAGTGCTAGGAATACCAAGAGAAGCAAGAAAATAGACCCTGCCCTCAGGAAGGGCATAACTAGATACGTACCAGATATAGACAGAGTAAAGTAATCAGAAAGGGGAAGACTAGCAGAGGGAGGACTAGATTGGGCAAGGCCTCCATGTGCAAAAGATGGGATTGGAGCTGAAGGAAGCCAGGGGGTGGCAGCAAGGAGAGAGGGCATTCCAGGTATGAGGGACAGGCATGGAGACAGGGGACATTTAAGAAACTGCAAGGAGTCCAATGTAGATGGATGGTAGAGTATGTGGAGGGAGGAAGGGGAGAAAGAAGGCTGGAAAGGTAGGATGAGGCCAGGGGAGAAGGGTTTTAAATGCTTTAAATTTGTGAAATAGAAAACTTGACCCCAGTAGCAAGGCTGTCTAGGATGTCATCACTACGGTACAGAACTGAAGACGAGGGGATGGTAGTAAACAAGTGTTTCATGCTCTTTACTCTGCTAAAGCTTCCTGAACTATGCTTGTATCAGGCAAGGGCAAACCCAGTACGGCAAAGACTGCAGCGATGTGTTCTCAGTCACACTTGGGCACAAGGAGGGTAACAGCAGCAGAGGCAGCAGCCTCTCTTAATGTGAAGGTCAATGTTAAATTAACTACAACTGGCTATGGAAAAAAACTATGAGGTGCCTTGTGGAAAAGATGCTAGAAATAATGGAGAAACTTTACATGGAAAGGACAGGGAAGGGAACAAGCAATTATTAAGCACCTACTATGTGTTGTAAGCATTTTACAAATCCTCATTTCATCCTTGAGGAAACTGAGGCAAATGGAGGTCACAAATGGAGGCAAATGCCCAGAGTCACAGAGCTAGTGAGTGTCTGAGGCTGGATTTGAAATCAGGCTTTCCTGACTTCAGGCCCAGCGCTCCATCTGCTGCACCATCTAACTGCATCTTTGAGAATTTAAACAAGACGAATCAATCATCAATTAAGGAATTAGGATAATAACATGCTTGTGGCTGGGTCTACCTCCATGATCACTGTTTTTGTTTGTCCTGTTTTTGAAGAGGACCAATGACATCGTGGGTGATATCTTGACTCCTGGATGAACAGGGTTTAAGTAGGCAGAGCTGCACAAAGTCGTCAGCTTCGCTCTTTCTTCCAGGGTCACTGAAGTCCACTGACAGGACAAAAGTCCAGCTGGTGATGGGCAGGTATGCAATGGATGACCCTGGTGTCTTAGATGTCTAAGGTATAAATGCTCCTTCAGCCACCTTCATGGCTATTGGAACAAACTGTTCTCATCTGGCCATCCCACTGAGGGACGTCTTCACATGCCTGGGAGTTAGGGGGACACCCCCCCCCAACTTACTGACAGGTTTGAGGCCTGTCAGTTACTCTCAACCTGGCTTAGTCTGCCTGCCAGATGGTTTACAGGGGTGTAGCCGCTGCGCATGCCACAGGTGAGAGCCGGGTGAAAGGTAGAGACCAAAGGTGGATGAGCAGCCCTGAAAAGGACTCATCAAACCTTCACACCAGAGGTGCTAGTTCTCCTGGAACACTCCATATACCCCATCACACATTCTATCAGTAACCGCATAACTGACTTCAAGGATTTGTGACCCATCAGCAGAACCCTCTGCTCTCCATGCAGCTCACAGCACTTGTGTGCTTTAGTAGAGGGTCGGAGTTGCCACGGGCAAAAAATTCATCTGCTTCCTGCCTGCCTTGTGATATGATTCTTTGAACTGAGCTCGGCCGGTTCTCAGATAACAGAAAGCTCTGAAGCCTCTCCACCTGCCAGGGCCCAGGCTACCTCGGCATAAATGTTGAAAAGCCAGCATCCCCACCCCACCGACAGGAGGTATGAAAGAAGCACTTTGGTAGAGGATGGACATACAATGGTCATGCATTCTAATGTAATAAGGGGCGAGAATTCTAAGACCTGGGGTCATGAGAAAAAAAAACTGAGTAGAAATGCCAATTTACAATTACAATCTCACATACACCAAAATATTTCTAGTAGCAATTTTCCTGATAGCAAAGAACTGGAAATAAAGTAAATGCCCAAACAACCATTAAATACTAAAAAATTAGTTTTATGGTTCACAATAGGAACTGTTAGCAAAGCATTTTTAGAAATATGGAAATCTAATAGAGCAAGACACGGTATAGAACAGCGGTGAGTTAGCCTTTCTATGCCTCAGCTTCCTCATCTGTAAAGTGAGGGGGTTGGACTTGATGGCCCCTAATAAATCCCTTCTGTCTCTAAATCTATTATCCTATGACTAAAAAGACAACATTGAAGTTCTCAAGTTTGGGAGAAGCCCTGTTGCTGTTCAGTCATTCAGCCATGACCGACTCTTCATGACCCCATTTGAGCTTTTCTTGGTGAAGATGCTGGAGTGGTTTGCCAGTTCCTTCTCCAGCTCATTTTACAGATGAACAAACCGAGGCAAACAGGGTGAAGAGACTTGCCTAGGGTCACACAGCTAGTAAGTGTCTGAGGCCAGATGTGAACTCAGGAAGATTAAGTTTTCCTGACACAGACCTGGCACAGCATTCTTTCCACCGTGACACCTAGCTGGAACAACAGGCTTACTTCACTTCTCAGACAAAACTTCCCGAATGTTGCCTAGACTAGTCTATTAAACCATATCGACTTGATTCTCTAACTCTGTTCAGGAGATGACTTGATAAAAGATCCAATGAAAGATTCTGGACTCCTTTCCAAGCATAGAAAGGCATGGTTCTTATAGTCATGTAATGGGTCAGTTACCTTGCACAGCTGGCATGTTCAGTTATCAATGTTCTAAACGAGTGAAGTTAGTTAAAGGTTTTCAAGTTTAAAATTTAATTTTAGCCATTTTCCATCAAAATCTATCTAAAATATAGAACATGCTCACCCGCCTTAGGAGAGTATCCTGAACAGAATCTAACCTTTTCTGGATGACTCAGGCTGATCATTATGAATGTTAATGCCTGTACAACACGGTATGAAGCCCTCGGAGATTTAGACTTAGCAGCAGGACTTAGTACAGTCATTTAGATAGTGAATCCACTGCTCTAGAGTTGAGAGGAAGTATGGGACAATAAATGTGAGTTACAGTAGACAAGGGGTCTGAACTAGATCAAAAGACATGGATTATGGTGAACAGGCTGAGTTTTTGGAGGCGTCGCTAGTTAATGAAAGCATTTCTTCCTCTATCACTTCCAAGATCAAATATAAGATCCTCTGTCTGGCACTCAAAGTCTTTCATAACCTACCCCCTCTCCTTCCTTCTTTCCAGTTTTCTTACACCTTAACACATGCTCCAGGTATTCTGCAATCCAGTGGCACTGGCCCCCTTTCTGTTCCAACAAGATACTCCACCTCCTTCCTGACTGTGGGTCTCTTCACTGGCTGTTTATCACGAATGGAGTGCCCTTCCTTCTTACGTCTGCCTCCTGGCATTATGATAATTGCAAACAAGACTCTTATGCTATGTATCCAGGTGCAGGGAAGTACCTGATGAACAGAGAGCCTGTTTCTCTGCTTATTCCCCCTCAAAATAATAATAATTATTATAATTATAATAGTAGTAGTAGTAGTAGCTAACATTTATATAGGGGCAGCTAGGAGAGTGCTGGGCCTGGAGTCAGGGGGATTCATCTTCCTGAGCTCAAATCTGGCCTCAGATACTTACTAGCGGTGTGAGTCACTTAATCCTGTTTGCCTTAGTCTCTCATCTGCAAAATGAACTGGAGGAGGAAAGAGCAAACCACTCCAGTATCTTTGCCAAGAAAACCCCAAGGGAAGAGTCAGAACAACAAATCATTTACGCAGTGTTTACTATGTGACAGGCCCTAGGTAAAGAGCTTTACAGTTTTTATCTCATTTAATGCTTACAACAACGATGGGAGGTGGGCGCTATTAGTATCCCCCATTTTACAGATCAGGAAACTGAGGCAAACAGAAATTAAGTGACTTGCCCAGGGTCACAAATAGCTAGGAAGTGTCTAAGGCTGGATTTGAACTCAGGTCTTCCTGGCTCCAAGCCCAGAGCTCCATTCACTGTGCTGCCTAGCTGCCCCTAAAATACAGGAGTTTCCCTTGTTAAACTATTTAATCATACACTGGCGCTGACACTGCAGAGCTGGTGGACAAGGCTGGGTGAGGAGAAGTTGGAGGCTATGAAAGACCCGCTTTTGTTGCTCTATGCAAGCCCAGGAAGAGAAAGCAATTCCTTCACAGTAATGTCTGATCACTCTTGTTTAAACAACCAGGCCCTCAGACTTTGAGACAGCCTGGACCAGAAGGATGGTAAGTTAACCTTCTTTTCTCATTGTGACATCTTTGCTCTCTGTGTCAGTCTATGATAAATCACGTTGAACTTGAAGAACCAGGACCCTACTTCCATGCCCCCCACACACACCTGCAGGGGGCATCATGGTCCAGTGGGAGGAACACCAGTCTTGGACTGTCGGACTTGGGAATTGGCCATCTCCCCAGTTAGATTATAAGCTTCTTGAGAGAAGGGACTATGTATATTTTTTTGGTGGGGTGGTTATTCTTACAGTTAATAGAGAACAGTGTTGGGCGCGTAGTAAATTGCTCAATAAATTTCTACTGGTTGAGCAGCTGATGACCTGTCCCTTTAGAACTTATTAATACGTCTACATAATGGACCTGGAGTTGCCCAGGGGCATCAGGATAAAACTGCCAGAGTGATTACTGTAAAAATCCATCCAAATCAATTGAAGCGGGCACTTTGTTTTTAGGGTAACTTACCAATGCCCATGATATTGGGATCACACCCGGATACAAAGTAGCTCACAATCCTGGCCAGCGGGGTCAGGCTATGCTTTTTCACAGCATCTTCACTGGCTATGATCACTGCTCCAGCTCCATCAGACACTCCCTTGAAAGGAAAAGCAGCATGTTAAGCGGACATTATAATAATCCAGACAGGCCTGTGCCTGAGCAAAGGTAATGACAGCAGGGATGGTGAAAATGAATGAAAATGATACAGAAAAATCAGTGCTGTGATCTGAGATGTGCCAAAGCGAAAGAGGGAGAATTTTGAAGGGCAGCTTGCCTGGGGAAACCGTAACTAGGAGAGGGTGCCAAGCCCTGTCTGATGGGCACAGAGAATAGTAAGCACCTTACTAATCCCTATTACACAAGAATGCTGGCATCAGAGTCCAAGGAGGAAGGGCATCCGGTGCCTAGAGATGACCAGTAACTGGCAGTTAGAATTTTGTGACAGTTTATAGAAATGTGTATGTAGGGTGGGTATTATATGGCTTGCCTTATCAATAGGTGGGGGAGGGAGAATTTGGAACCCAAAACTTTAAAAAATCAATCAGGAATTTAATGATAATGTGAAGGATGAATTGGACTATACCACTTTTGTTGTCGTTGAACGGTTGTGTCCTACTCTGTGTGACTGCATTTGGGGTTTTCTCAGCAAAGATCCTGGAGCAGTTTCTCATTTCCTTCTCAGCTCATTTTACAGATAAGAAACTGAGGCAAACAGGGTGAAATGCCCAGGTCACAAAGCTAATGAGCGTTTGAACCTGGATTTGAACTCGGTCTTCCTGGCTCCACGGCCCTATCTCCTGAGCCACCTAGCTGCCCCCTATATCAGTTTACATTTTGCTGTATTTCCTGAAATGAAGACAGGAAACATTTTCACTGAGGGGTGGCTTGGTGTCAGGCTTACTAATTATGTATTATGTTTTACTTACTAGTTATTAATTATGTTTTATCTGCTTGCTGCCCAAGTTTCCAGCCAGTTCCTTTTCCAAATTCTTATTTTTTCTAAATAAGCTTGGTTCAAAGCCGTAATACTCCTGTGCTGTTGCTCTCCCACCTCTACCACAGAGACAAACACTCTCTGGTCTACCTACCTCTCTCAAAGGGGTGGCGGAAAGAGTGACTGATTTGGAGTCATGGGTCTGAATCCTAACTCTGCCACCTGGGTAACCTCGAGGAAGAAATTTCATCTCTTCGGGCTTCAGCTTTTTTCTCATCTATAAAATGAGGCCAGTTGGACAACATGACCTCCGAGGACCCTTCCAAGTTTACAATCCTGTGATTTGTGTATCTTTTTAAAAAATCACGAACCCTTGACTCAGCAATGCCGCTATTAGGTCTCTTTTCAAAGATGATCAGAAGAAAAAGAAAAGAAGGTATATGTTCTAAAATATTTATATCAGCTCTCTTTGTGGGGGCAAAGAACTGGAAACTGAGGAGATGCCTGTCAGATGGGGAACTGCTGAATAAGTTGTGCTGTAGAATTGTGATGGAATACTATTATGCTATAAAGAATGGTGAGCTTGATGACCTTGGAAAAACAAGGAAAGACACGCAGGAAATAATGAAGAGCGAAATGAGCAGAACCAAGAGAACACTGTATACAGTAACGGTAATAGGGTTTTAAGAATATCTTTGAAGGCATAAGTCATTTTGACTATTAGAAATACCCAAATTAATTACAAAGCACATACGAAGGAAGGGAAGACACTATCTGCATCCTGAGAAAGAACTGATAAAAAGAAGCATGTATAGAATGATTTTACATATATATGTATATGTATGTGTGTGTGTATATACACATACATATTTGTGTCTATTGGCAGCCTACAGGCATCAGAATAAAACTGCTATATTGAAGGAGAGGGAGGAGGGAAGAAAATTACACAATAACTTTATTATATATTTAAGAGAAACAGCAATCAAAGATTTATAGCTTCATGTGTAATCATCTTTTTTTTTCAATTCTACTATGTTATGGAAATATGTTTTATTTAAGTTCAGAATAAATTTTTTTTTTAAATCATGAACCCTTCAGAGTTAGGCACCACAAGACAATCCTGTCCCAAGATAAGTAAGAATCCTATTGTCTGAGGTGCAAAAAAATCATTACCATTTTTGTGAATTAAAAAATTTTGAGATTCTTTTGGGAAAAATCTGTATACCTGATAACTCAAAGAAATCTTATTTGCTTTTTTAATAACCAGATTTGTGATTTAATAACCATAGTTCTGGAGAGTTGCTTGTGGGCACTGGAAAGCTGAGTAACCGGCACTGGGCCACCCAGCCAGTATGCAGGAGAGGCAGGATTTGACCCTAGGCCTTCCTGACTCAAAGCCAGCATTCTGTCCACTCTGCCAAGCTGCCTCACTCAACATAAAAGGATTATTTAATTATTATTTAATTAAGGGGCACAACCTATTCTCCAAATATTCAGAATAAAAAGGTTTACTGGGTATCTAATATTTTTGTGTTTACTCAGGATGAAACTGAATAGACCAAACCAGAAGAGCAATTCATACAATAACACCATAAACACAAACAAGTTTTAAAGACTTGAGGACTTGTAATAAAAGTTCTAAAGACTTCAGAACAACATAATGACCAACAATGATTTTGGGGGCCAGCGATGAGGCATGTTCCCCTCCACCTCTCGACAGAAAGGTGATGGACTCAAGATGCAGAACAAGACATGCATTTTTTTTAACATGGTCAATGTGGGAATTTGTTCTGTTTTACTATGTTTATTTGTTTCAAGGGATGTGCTTTGCTATTTTTACCTGTTAATTAAAAAATTAATGAAAAAGAAGTGAAAAGGCCAATAAATTTTTGTCCCTGCTATTCATTTCAGGAATGTTTAATTACAAAAGAGTTCAGAAAAACCAACAATTATACAGCAAAAACCAAGGCTATAGATTTTGACGTGCCCAATGTTTGGCCTTTTCCACATTTACACGGGTAGAATGAGCCCAATCAAAGCTACGCTCAAGTTACAAGATACTAGGCAGAAAAACCCTGAAAAGGTCATTCTAATAAGCATTAATAAATATCTAACACAATATTCGGTAAGAAGAGAGCTCACAATGGGCAAACAATCGTCATGTTCTAGAATTCTGGCAAAAGATAAAAGTCTTCTCCTTGAGTACCCTTAATATGCTCTACTATACAGAGAACCTTTTGTTCTTAATCTGGCATAATCTCAATAATTTTCTTCCCTTTCAACAAAACTTCAAGAATCAAAAGAGAACTCAAAAACAAAGAAACCCGGGTTGCACTCAGGGGGCGACAAGAAAGTTCCCCCAGGCAATGGGAATGGCTAAGATCCACCAGGTAAATCAATAATTGCAAAAGCCATAGCATAGTTAAGCCTCAGGTAATCCTGTACTCTAATAGAATGTTGACCCAGCCTTGCCAACAACTCCTGCTAAAATAGAAAAATTGCCAGTCACAACTGTTCATCTATTCTTAGGACCTTGGGAAAAGGCCCAGACTAGATGGCAAATCATAGAGGACGATCAAGGATGGTTTTGCTTTTAGAAGGTAAAGTGTATTTTGGTCCTTATGGTGGAACACAGTCTACCACACTGTAAAAAACCAAGTGTGTTTTTCTCTCCTTTGGAGATCTGGCAAGAAGTCGAGGCCTTTCCACGAACATCATTGGAAATGATCAGATAAGAGTTTATGGCACAAGTTTGGAGAGACTGGTGCTACTGTGCACAAAGTGGATGCAGATGGTGGTAGAGATTGTTCATTCTAAAGAGCAATGCATGTTTCTATACTCTATATCAAGTAAGCTGGAAATCAGAATCTATGTGCTTTAGGCATCCCTAACCCAAGCACCTCAATGGGTGCTGCCACGTTGCCAGGATCCTAGAATTATAGAAACAGCACTGGGAAGGCCCTGGGAGACCATCTAGTTCAATTTCTTCTTCTTACGGATAAGGAAACTGAGGCCCCCTGGGTCACCTAAGGAGTAAGCATCAGAGACAGAATCTGAAGTCAGGTCCTCTGACTCCCGAGCTGGTGCTGCTGCTCTTTCCGTCAGTCTATGCTGCCTCCCAAACTTTAAAAAGTTCAAACACTAGTCTAAACTAAATAACCTAAAACCGCTGTGCCAAAGTCACATTGCCTTTGTGCTGACTGCTTTTAGATTAGGCTGGATGTCCTACAGTTAACACCCACCGAAGCATTTCCTGCAGTGACAGTTCCGTCTTTCTTGAAGACTGGAGGGAGCTTGGCCAGCTGTTCCATCGTTGTTTGGGGCCGGGGATGCTCGTCCTTTTGCATCATCTCTTTTCCTTTCTTTGCTTTCACTTCAATCGGTGCCATTTCATTGTTAAAGTAGCCAGCATCATGAGCTGAAACAGCAGAATGAATTCTTTTAAGAATAAAAATTTTAAAACATGAAAAAAAATCTCTATTCTTAAGAGAAAAGAATAAACCCTACACAATTTCTGGCCCGTTCTTTCCCTTCTACTTAAGTCTAAGTTTCTATCAATTTACCTCCATGATAGACTGTTAAGGTACTTAAGCTATTAAAAACAACAACATTCTTCCCATACTTAAAAGACCTAGTACACTGCTATGTGCCTATGGGGAGATACATGTGTACAGATACGATATATGATATACAAATGATATATTATGTATATACTAAATTATATAAAATATATAATCATATTATAAATTATATAACATACCATATAGGATTATATACTTTTATTATTTACGTCTTGCATGTATATGATTATATAAAATTTTTTATATAAACATACACAGATACATACACATGTCCCTCTAGGTACGTAGTGTGCTAAGTCTTTAAGTAAGAATGTTGTTGTTTTTAATAGGTAATGTATATGATAAATAATTATACATGTGTGATTTATATACATAAACATCATATATACATATGATTGTTATATGTGATTATGTGTAATACAGATATAAATTATATAAGCATGTGACATAAAATTTATATATACAAATTTCTCCATACATACCTATACATGTATATACACATATGGACATATATGTATATATACAGATATATATGTACTTATAGGTTTACACAAACACACTGAATATACACATAAATAAGCACATCCACGTTCATATAAACATACTTGTATACATACATACACGTATATACACACATATCTGATGGTGCATCATCACATGTGTACGCATTTATACTCACTACACATTTTAAGCAACAAATGCTTGATTTAAGTTAAATAGTTTTGTTTCAGAGCAACTGTTTTACTGGGGTATCTTTTTCTTCTCCAACTAATATTCTTCTGTTCACATGACTGAATAAGGTGATAAAGTACATCCTTTTTACAAAGTTTATTATAAACCAACATTTTACATGTGTACTAAAAATGCACAAGTATTTTTCAGGTTATATTAATAGAAAAAATATCATGTCTAAATTAAGAGAGGAAACAGTCTTAATGTACTCTACTGATTAGACCTCATTTGGAAGACCATCTAATTGGGGATGCCTCTTTGGAAGATGGATATTGGAAAACCTGAATTTGTACAGAAAGATGACTTTATTATGGTGAAGTTTTGAAAACCTCATATGAAGAGTGGTCAAAGGAATTCAGCATATTTAGCCTGGAGAAAGCTAAGGCATGATAGCTTTCTTCAAATATTTGCAGAGCTACCATATACAAGGAAAACCAAACTTTTTTGTTGAACCAGAAGTAAAGTAACTAAGTAAAGGATCAATGGGCAAAAATTACAAGGAGTTTAACATATTAATAAATGTTTTAGCCATTTGGAGTCTTTAAATAATGAACTGCCTCCCTGGACCATCCAAAGGTCCCATCTGTTGGAATCACTGGGGAGGCTGGACCAGATGAACTTCAAAGTCAACTTGCGATTCTAAATTCTAGGATCTCAAACCAGCAACTCACACTTATATAGTACTTTCTGGTTTGCAAAGAGCTTTCTTCAAAAAGTCATTAGATCGATGATGTCAATATTATTTCACTTTTATATGTGAGAAACTCTGAACATTTAAGTGTTTTGGACACGGTCAGGCAGGACCCAAATCCAGAGCTTCTGACTCAACCTCAGGAGACCTTACTTCACTAGAGAGGCTGTTAGGTATGATGAAAAAGGCACTGGATGTGAAATGAAAGGATTCCTGGCCTCCTGAACATACTACTTATTACTTGTATTTTCATCCAAACACTTCACAAATACTTTTTCATTCATTTATCTTTTGGTAAGTCATTTTATGTCTCTGGGCCTCAGTTTCCATAACTGTAAAATAAAGGGACTGGACTAAATGATCTCTGCCACACTGTCTCTCTATGAATAAAGACTATAAACAAAAAACTGGTCCATTAAAAATAAGGATGTTACATTGGAAAAATTGTCTTGCTTCATTCATTCAAAAAGAACCAGATTGAGAATCTATTACTGAATTTAACAAATATTTATTCAAAGTATATGCAGCTTGTAGCTAGGCACTAAGGAGAAAACAAGAAATCAGACAAGACCCCTCCCCCTCTAGGAACTTAAACTCTTTGGGGGAAGCACACTAGCTAAACATGAAACTTAAGTTTCAGTTAAGCCAGGAGGACAGGTCTATGGCTTATACTCAGGACACCTCCTCCTCCAGCACCACTCTACATAATCTTGTAGATGGAATTCTCCAGCCACTCACGACTCACCCAGGCTTTTCAGCTTGCTTACATCCTAAGTCGTCATTCTTAATGATCTTTTGTTTTCTTGCTGGCAAGTTTTTTTTTCTATTTCACAATCATTTTGATAATGACACCACTATATTGTTGCTCTGTTTATGTACAACTGGACTGTTGTATGGGGAGGACATACTTTGTATGTCCTGAACTATAACCCTACAGGACTCCTGAAACATGACTATCTATGGTGCTAACAAGCCTCTAGCTAAGAAAAATACCCAACTCAATTGACTGATCAACAAATCCCTTATCTAATCAGCTAATACAACCCAAAAGGAGCTATGACAGAAAACCCCAAATCTCAAAATGTTACTTTGAAATAAGAGATTTATAATCATCATCATCATTATTCACACTAAATAATTATAAACATTTTGATTCAAAACAATAAATGTTAGAAATTCCAGGATTTTTTTTATCGGTTAATTTCACTGACCAGCTTTCCACCTCTGTTGTGACTGCAAAGCATATTTATCACAGGTTTCTCTGCTTATTTTATGTTTTACAGCAAGATTCTCAGCAGTAATTGCCATGGGGGTTTTAATATGCTGATCAGTCAGTGATGACCACAAGGCGTCTTCCAGCTACCAAAGACATCAGTTAAAAAAAAAATGTTAAAGCAGGTTTTGTAAAAATAATATGCAACAATTCATTTAAAATTTACTTGTTTTCACAGCTTCTCAAAGTTAAAAAGCAAACTGACTTTGTAAAAACACATTTAGTAGCATTACTATTTAAATTAGGTTCTCTAACATTCTAGGAAAAACATAAAATAAACATCCACAAATGTGTAAAATTTCTCAGCCTTGAGCCCTTTCAAGATAGCCAATAATACCAGAGGATTATACTGCAGTATTTGAAAAATACAGTTAAACTTCTTTCTAACCAACTTGTCAGAATATAATGACTACTTTGTTAGTTACATTTTTATCAATCGGGAGAAAAAGAAATTTATCCTAACCTTTTTGTGAGATCCTGGCCACTTAAAGTTATGGTGTGAAGAGAGTACCTTTAAGTGACACAAACTACTATTATCCTTGGTTATGATGGGACTGAGGGTCCCTGATTCACAAAAGGCATAACTTTCCTGCATTAATTCAGCTCCCCTATTTCTCCTGATTGTCCTCTTTGCCACCTTCCTCCCTGCCCCTTCCCCCCTAAAAATTCCTGTCAAAACAAAAGCACAGCAACCAAATGGTAGTAATAACAAAAATCCAGCATGGTCCCTACCTTGAGGTCTGTTCCAAGCCTGGTACCAAAGCGTATGTTTCTGACACAGTAGGGAACCTGGCTCATGCTTTCTGTTCCTCCACATAGCACCACTTCAGCATCCTTGAGACAAATTTCCTGTAAAAAAAAGTTTTCCAGTGAAGCATTTTTGTTCTATGTTTATAGCAAAATAGTTTGGAAAACTAATAAGAATCCCAATAGAGACAGTTCAGTAGAATGACTTATAATTTAAATGTCACTTCTGAAGTCTCTGAATTCGCTGTCAGTCTATTTATTAAGCATTTATTAAGTACCAATTATGTGCTGGAAAACTGTGCTAAAAGCTGGATATACAAGATAGAAAATGAGGTAAATGACAGTCCCTGCCCTCAGAAAGCTTCACAATCTAAGGGAGAGCTCATAATCTAATGTGACTCTACAAAGAAACTCATCGGGTACTAAAAAGAAACATCACTTTGTGGGATATTTGGTCATTCCATATTAATGTGCACATAAATATTTACAAAACGTAGCTTATATTAACATGTTACAGAGGAGGAGATAGAGACAGTCTATGAGCACTCAAAACTCATTCCTTCCAAATTAATCGACATGGACTTTGATTGCAATGTAAAGGCAGGCCTAGGGGAAGAGGACAAGAAATATGATGGAAAATGTGCCTCAAGAGGCTGATGGCTCCATCTTCACTTCTTCCTTGAAAAAAAGAGTTGAGATGCTCTGGACAGAACCAAATAACAGCGCAAAAATGAAACATTTCCACCTTTAAAAGACAGGAAGCATCTAGTTACTTGGGTGGATGTCATTTTCAGGTCATCCGTGTAGAGTCAAACCACTAGCCTGATAAGCAAAGTTCAAGGTCAATGCCAAACTGGAAAGAAGATGAAAAATTGGGGAACTATACGGTGTTTTGTACAACCTTGAGCTTCTCTGTGAAACAAAGGTTCAACTTCTAAAATAATATTAATCCAAAGATTCTATACAGCTTTAAACCATGGAATAACGTGGTCTTCAAAGAACCCAAGAACAAAGGGCAAGGGAGTGGGGGTGGGGACACACAGTGGATTTGAACAACCTACCAAATACTACAGGTGACCCATACAGGAGCGACGTAAAGGATGTCACCAAAAATGTATGACCACAGAGAAGAGTACGCCACCAGTCTCACAAGGAGGAGAGGTAAGGGATGGACAGCAAACACATTTCATTGCATTCTACTAGCAAGAGAGAACAAGCAAGACCCTCCCCCTCCCCACCCCCACACATTGGGTGGACCTCCACTGGGGATATTATGGGAGGACATGAGTGAGGATGCCTCACAGGATAGGCATGCATGGATAGGTTGTAATACATCAGTCAATAAGCACTTATTAAGCACTTACTATATTCTAGGCACTGCCTAAGTGTTGAATTATGAAGGGAACACACTGAACAATGAGATCACAAAACCATCCGAAGTAAGGAGGACAGGAAAAGTAACTGGTCTAGGCAACTCCCAAGGGGTAAAATTCCTTCAAGCAGTGCCAGCAGGCACCAACTCTGAAACTATAATCAGAGAGGTGTTTGGGGCACTAAGAGGTTAAGTAATTTTTCCCAGGGGCCACACAGCCTGGATGTGTAAAGACTTGAACCTAGGTCTTCATGGCTTCAAGGGTAGTGCTCTGTCTGTTAAGGGAGGCTAGGAGGAGCCTAGAAGACTGGAGACTGGATCTTAATAGTGAGCACCCTAATCTCTAAAAGTAATCTTAGAGATTCTAATCTCTCCTTTCTCTTTCCCCTGTTATTTCTGATTTTGGTGAGAAAACCTACTGTTAGCCACGAATAGAAGCGAATAATACAAGTGTGAAGTCATAGATTTTACATAGATGCACTCAGAGTTTCCGATAATATGTAAGAATAAGTATGGAAACACCAAGTAACCCATTAATAGTTACTTCATGAAAACATCTATGGTTTGACATAGTTCATTGTTTGAAAATGTGTAGTAGAAGGAATGCTTTTACAATGTTCTTTCCCTGCATCTCTTAGCCTGGAGTGAGGGACAGGAGAAAGAATGAAGGACCCGTCGTCAGAGCATCTGGGTTTGAATCTTGGCTCTGCCACCTATGGCTCGTGTGAGACCCTGGGCAAATGAAACCACCTCTCTGAGCGTCATCTGTAAAGTGAGGGGGTTAATCTGCTCACCCTTTCCAGAGTTCCTTTCCAGATCTAAATCTCATGACCTTCATATTTGCTGGCTCACCATTGTATTCAGCCTGAAATAAAACATCCCACCCCTTTAACTATGATGTCCCCTTAAGCTGCTCTAGCATTCAACCCATATTCTAACATCTATCTAGTACTTTTCTTTTAAAATTAAAAAAAAAAATTTGGGTTCTAAATTCTGTCCCTCCCCCATCCCCTCTCCCACCCATCATACATGTGAAATCTTTTTTTTTTATTTTTTAACACTCATTTTTTAAAATCCTCCTACTTTTCAAACTTATTCTCTGTCACAGCACAGGTTTCCTTCAATTTTGGAGTCACCTCCCCCCTCCACCTCTATTCATTTTTTCAGAAATAACTCACAAAAATGCAGAAGTTGTTTGCTTCCTGACAAACTTTCCCCCCCTCAAATCTTTCTATATCTGTATTTTTCCCCCAGGAAATACATGATGTGGTCTTACAGATGACATTGACAGCCTGAGTAGATTTGGCACAGGAAGGTCTGCAAAGCATCACCTCATTTCATCCTCACACCAACCCTGGGGGGCGGGTGCTATTATTATCTCCCTTCTGCACATGAGCAGAAAGAGGCTAAGGCACGTATCCAGGATCAGACAGCGAGGCGGTGTCACAGGCTGGATTTGAACTCAGGATCAGACAGCAAGGCAGTGTCACAGGCTGGATTTGAACTCAGGATCAGACAGCAAGGCAGTGTCACAGGCTGGATTTGAACTCAGTTCTTCTTGACTTTTTGTGCTATGGCACCTACCTACCTTTATTCTGGACTTCTACTGAGCACAGTAGGAAAGTAAAAGCTATAGTGAGATATTTATTGATGAAGTAAATTTGTCCCCCTGAGGTAATTACTGTCCTTCCATAAAAGTCAAACAGAGAGTATTTCCACACCTGACATCCGCTGATAACAGACTGGAAGCCAGAGCCACAGAGTCTATTCAGAGTGAGAGCTGGTGAGCTCTGAGGGACCCCCACACGCAGACCAACGTGCCTCGCCAGGTATATAGCGTCTGTAGAGCTCTGAAAGATGGGGAAGAGATAAAAATGAATCTGTCCCTGCAAAGTGGGGTTAGAGCGAGAACAATGACATTACAGATGCAAACACTGGCTGTCTACGTGAGGTGGAAAATAGTTCTAGACAAAGCATCATATGTACAAGGTGCCCCTCACGTTTCATAATAGATATATCTATTCCTGAAAAGTTGTACCTAAAATGAATTTTAATGTCAATACATTTTAAAATCTACTAAGGAAAACCTGTCAAAGGAAAGGGCTAGACTAGATGAACTCTCTCCGGCCCTATTCAGCTCTAGCTTTCTTTGATTCTATGAATACTGTCAGAAAGCAAATGAAGACTTCATTTTACAAAATCAAATTTTTGTTTAAAACAGACATTTTCATCAGTACCTTTATAAGACCAATATCATTAACGCCACTCCAAGAGGTCATGATGTATCAGACTGCATGCCATCTTGGGGAGGGAGTGGGAGAAAATTTAAAACTTAGGGAGATGAATGTTGAAAACTGAAAGCAAATAAATTAATAAATTGGGATTAAAAAAGCGCATGATGGCGAGGTACACATTGCATTTATGTCTTTTCCCCTGAGACTATACTGAGGTCTAAAATGTATGGCCAAAAGCTTTCACTTTAAATGAAATAATGAATGAAGGACAAACACCTAGGGCAGAGTGAAGGGAATGTATCACAGGAGCCCTCTTAATTGGGGGGGGGGGAACAATTCTGAATTCAGGGCTTAAGCAAAATTCCTAATGAGGGTAAATAAAACTACGAATCACAACTCAAAAGAGCTTATAAGAAAATGATTAGTCAGCAGTGTAACTTCTATGATATATTTATAAAGGGCAAAACAAGGATTTTTAAAAGGGATGAATCACAAAAGAAGAAAAAGTACCAAATTCAAATACTGTGTTCTCTGACTTCTGTAAGCAGGAAGACGGCATGCTAGCAGATAGGTCTAACACTGACCTGCAGTTTTCTGAGAATCTGAATAATAACTCAGATAATTAATCTTAGCCTCTTTGCCCCCAACAGTTTAATACACTCCAATCCCCATCCTTCAATCTCAGGCCCATACTTAATTATTCGTTAAGCAGTTGTTCCCGAGTATCTGAAAAATAATTCAGATAATTAAAATTAGCCTGTTTGTCCCTGATAATTTAACCCAAGGCAGAACGGGAATGAGCAGGGATGACAACACAGCAAAATTTGTACCTCCTTTTTTGTCAAGTTTTAAAACTTAAAAGTCCCCCAGAAATTCAAGGATAAAAAACTCAACCCTGCTCCAGTGTAGCAGAAGGATTCAAGTTTCCCAAAAGGACAGGCTAATAGTCCATCTTTATTAAATTCATGCCAAGGCCTACTTGAGTCAAAGGTAATTAAAAATTAAATGGGGGGGGGATTGAAGGACATAAATACCAAGATGATTTAATGAAAATACTTTGCCTTCTATGGGGGACTCTACTTCAGAAGAAAAAGCCATGGCTATGAACCAAGAACTACCTAAGTGCTCAGTTTTAATGGATCTAACCAATGGATCATCATCGATTAAACCACAGATTGGTATCAGGCTTTACTTTCCTTCAGATATTTACGGAGTATTCCTGAAGTATAAAACACCCCTTGCTAGATACCTGCGGGGAATATAAAGAGGTATAATCAAGACCTTCTCCCTACTTCGTGCGTACAAATTAACCTTAATATTAGCTTTAGCAAAATACAAATACGGGAGGCAGAAAGTTTTTTAAAACACATTCCAAACCAAATATTTACAGATTACAACTGCTTTAGATTATGAAGGCAGCAGCATCACTTCTTCTATTGAAAGATATTGTCAAGAGCTATATTGCATTTCAAATTTCAAAGTCTTTTCATTATTATCTATTTGTTCTGATCTATAAATGGAAGGGGTATATTTATAAACACATAAAGAAAGCAGAATGGGCACACTTCCCTTCTGTCCTACTAACCTGTGCCACATTGCCCACGATCACGCTGTCAATGATTTCTGGAGGGACTTTGCCAGCGGACAGGCTAGCCCTGGCAGCCAGTTCAGCCAAATCGGTGGCTGTGAAATCCTTCAATAAACCTCCATAGGTCCCAAAGGGTGTTCGCTTGGCAGCAACTATGTACACACCTACAACCACCGGGAGAAAATGATTAAGGATTTTACGTTAGCCTGTGACCTTTCACCTTCATTTAGTTTACCTCGATCCGTATAGATCAAGGCCTTCGCTGTAGAGCAGAGGTCATGACCAAGAAAGCAGGAGTGCCTTTTCACCTAGTTACTTCACCTATATATAGACAGAGACAATCAACAACAAACAACACCGGGAGCTAAAGTACTGGGTTAAGAATTCTAATTTAGACCCTGTGGAGTGGAAAGGGTACCAGAGTTAGAGACCAAAAAAACACCCAAAACGTTAACTACGAATCTGCATCTGCAGTTGCCCGCTTAGGACAAGTGCCTTCTCCTCTGAGGGCCTTGGTTCCTTCAGCTATGGGGGGGTGGGGATGGGGAGGAATGAACAGGCCATCCATGACTGGGGATTGTTTTGTTCTATGCATGTGTGTGTCCAGGGCCTTGCTCCGTGCCTGGCATGTAGGAGGTGCTGAATAAATGCTTGTTAATTTTAGCAGGAGAAGCTGGGTAGAATAATCTGATACTACCTCTATGACCTTAGGTATTTCACCATTTTTCTGAGCAAACAGTTTTCTCATCTGTAAAATGGAGTAATAATATTTGCAATACTTACTTGTTTTCAGGAAAGCATTTTTGCCAACCTCAAAATGACCTGTGGTATTGCAAGTTAACCAGTCCAACTTTCTTATCTAATGCAAAAATTCCTTCTACTTAATACACCTGTCAATAAATCAATCAGTAAGTATGTATTCCTTAAGTATCTATTATATACCAGCTTGGTGCTAGGCGCAAAGAACAGAACAATCTCTACCCATGATGAATTTACATTGCAACAGATGGCCTGCTCATTTCTGTTTGAGTACTTCTATTTCATGGGCAAAATGCTCTAAGCTTGTTTTCACAGTGACTCAAAATCTACCTACATCTTTCATTAATTGGGTCTCGGTGTGACCTCTGGAGCAGCGCAGAATCTACTTTCTAAGGAACAATGTTTTAACTAAAAACATCCCTCTCTCAGCAATTCCGCCTTAGTGCCTATTATGTGCTGGATTACTGAGCTGGGGGTAGATTCAAAAGTTTAGATAAGGCCAACTCCTCGCCCTAGGGAAGCTAGGTGATGTTCAGATCTGGTCTTAGAAACTTACTAGCGGTGTGACCCTAGGCAAGTCATTTAACCCTGTTTGCCTCAGTTTCCTCATCTGTAAAATGAACTGGAGAAGCTAATAATGCCAAATCACTCCAGTATCTTTGCTAAGGAAACTCCAAATGGGGTCCCGGAAGAGTCAGGCACGACTGAACAGCAACAACATATAACCAAGCTGGGACAAAAGACAAGACTGAATAACAAGCATGTGGGGGATGCTCTCTAAGGAAAAGACCAAGGGGTAGCTAGGTAGCACAGCAGGTAGTGCTGGATGTGTTGTTAAAAAGACCTGAGCTCAAATCTGACCTCGCACGCTTAGAAGTTATGTGACCCTGAGCAACTCACTTAAATGCTGCGTGTCTTATAAGATGGGGACAATAGCACATAATGCAAAAGGCTGTTGTGAAGACCAGGTGAGATAATACTTGTAAAGCACTTGGCACATATCAGGCGCTTAATAAATGGCCTTTTCTCTTCCTCCCTGCCATATCACTAGAAGCCCCCATAATTCTATTTCCTTCTTATGTGTTGCTGTTTCTCTCTGATTGTCAAACACAGCAGATTTTCTCTTAAAGGGTGGAAAAATTATGTGTCACACTAAAAAGATCTATTGTACTTAACAGTTGTACAACAGTTCGAGGACAGCATGTGAGGACTTGCTATCCTATAGTCCTGAGGGGCCAGTGACTACCCAAACCACTGTGTCTGATAAAACAAGATAGATAGTACTAACTTGGATTACAAATTGGGAAAACTTGATCTTTTTTTTTTAATTCTTTTAAAAAGTGTATATTTCAAAGAAGCAGGTACCAAAGTTCAAAAGATCTGAGTTCAAATCCTGCCTCTAACACATACTAGGCAAGTCCCACTTAACTTCTCAACATTCTAGGCTACAGAGAAGGTGCCAATCCTCCCAGGAGAATTCTCTATGCCAATGAAGTCATAGGTCTATTCCTTATGCTGCCCCTATATTTCACAGGGTAAGGGGAAATGACTTTGCTTTTCCTTTACTAATTTCTGGGATTTCCCGTACTATGGGTTCTAATTTCTGAAGTTAATCAGTCACTCAAAGTCAAAAGTTTTTAGCCATTTGTTTGAGCCAAGGGCCCACTCCATGTTAAAGTTAAAAGGTCTGTGACATTACCAGCTCCCTCCACACATCAAACCCTTTTTGAGTCTGCAGAGTTCTGAAAATGTACGGAAGGTAAGGAATGCAAACGTGGAAATGAAAGCAGGAACAAAAATGGCATTTCAAACATCAGTCCAACGTACAGAATCCTGGTGAGAAAGTGCAAGATGTTGCGTAATCCTGATGGAATGGACTCTGAGCGCTAACATCCTAACCTTACCTTTGAGCCCTGTTTTTTCCTTTCTCATCTAATCTAATCTAATTAATTCTAATCTAATCTCAGACAAGAGACAGTCTAGGGAAGGAGTCAGCAATTTTTTAATAGAGAAAAGCCAATTTTGGCAACATTCTGCTAACTTTTTGAAGATGGGAATTACATATGGTGTTTGATAATGGTTAAGTGAGCTGAATCAACAACCTTTGTTTATTCAAGGTAAAAGGGCCCAAAGAAAGAAACATAGTTCAGGCCAGTGTTCTTAATTTAGGTTCTACGTTGCCTGGACAGATTTCAAGTGGTTCCTTAACTTAAAAAAATTACACCATTTAAATTATAATTTTCTTTGCAATCCTATGTATTTTATTTCATGCATTGAAGATCATTATTCTGAGAAATCCCTACCAGACTATTAAAGGAGTCCATGACACAAAAAAGTGAAGAACTCCTTTAATTACAATGGGACCTTGGACATTTGCTCTAAGGGTCAAAAAACTAAAAAAGAAAAAAAGAAAAAAAAACACATCAACTTGGCAAGTTAAGAAATATTTCCTACCCCATACAATTTCAAATAAGAAATTTAGTAATAAAGTGGCCATTTCTACTGACTGCTTGAGAGATAATACAAAAATTCCTTAAAAAGTGAAAAGAGTAAAATGAAGGCTAAAGAAAACATAAGTAATACTTTACAGTAAAGTAGTCATGGATAGGGCTGTGAGGGTAATAGCCTAGTAAAAAGTTGGGCAGATTTTCTCCAATCTAATCGGTAACCTACCAAAGTTAACCACCATGTCACCCAATTTTTCGGTTATAATAACTAGCTAACTATTTGTCTGTCTTACGCATTATTCCTGCAGGTGGTGCTTTTACATATGAGCAGGAAGAAAACTTTAGTTCAAACCTTCATTTTACAGATGATGATGAAGCAAAGTTAAATGATTTGCCAAATCCAGGGATATTTTCACGTTATATTTTAATTGCACAAATTCTAGCCAGACTAACTCAAAATATGCAGTAAATCCACAGTACTGTGATTTATATGTTGCCATTCCTCAGCAGACATATTTCCGGAATTGAGACTTAGGTAGGCCTCTTACACATGTGATTATGGTCAAGTCAAGTGACTTCTCAGTTTCCGTATTTGTCAAAATGGTGACAATAAATAATACTTTCAGTATCTACCTCATAGGGTTGTTGTAGGGCTCAAAGGAGATAATGTTTACAAAGTACTTTGCAAATTTAAGTTGTTATATATGTTTCTCACTACATTATCAGTTTACACGAGAGAATCAATCAAAAATCTATTCTTTAAAAGTTATTTTGATTAAAATATAACTTTTAAAACAATAATAATTGGGACTTTCTAAATATTTTGCCTGAGAAGTTCCTATATAGCTTCACTAGTGCGTTGGCAATCAAAATGGGCTCTTAGCACTTAGTTCAACCAAGTGCCCTTGAAGAGTCTGGCCTTTATTTCCTTGATCTAATTAGGAGTCCTCTTTGCCTCAAGGGAAAGCCTAGTTTACATGGGTTTGAGTGACATGTTTGTGATATCACAGGCTTTGGGGGTTGGCTTTCTCTTTCCCCAGGAGCTCTGACCCACAGCCGTGGTGGCGAGTGTGACTCTGGGCCAGCCTTTGTTATGAGCTCCTGGCCTGAACTCAGATGTTGGTAACCATGAATTGCATTTGGCCATCTGTCGATGTTTGTAATTTGCTCGTATTTGCTCCAAAGTTTAGGGTACTGGCTTTTTCCCCTGAACTAAGTGAATGGTATTTGTATGCTGAATTAAAGTAAGTTTGTTAACCCCTTAACATTGCTTTCCTTAGTAAAGCAGATCAAAAGAACCTGGGCTTGCAGTGTTCTGTGAGCTGGTTGTTGGTTTTACACCCCCCACAGCAGCTGCTAGCCGGATTGCTGAAACACTAGGGAAACATATTGCAATATTATTTATGCTGTATCTATGGGATACAGAAAGTTCAACAGACACAACTGCTGGATAAGTAATCATTTTATTAATAATGCTAGTATTTTATTAATAAAAGGTCAGTGATACATGCCCTTGGAAGACAGGGTGTCCCTGAGGGTAGCAATCAACTCAGACTGGTTAATAATTAATGACAATGAATATTACAATGAAAAGCAGACCTTTTCTAATGGGGGGTTGGAGGGGAAGGTGGAGAACGTAACTGATTATTTACTTCTGGACTGCCCAGTCTAGGGCAATCTAATTGAAAAATTTAAATCCCCCACTCAAGCCTGAGCAGAGCACTATGCGCCAGGAGTCTCACCTTAGACTAAAATTTTAGGATTTTAGGATGAGGTCTGAACAAGATTTGAGGAGAATGTTAATCCTATCTGCTACCATCAATCCCGTCCTTCTGAGGCTGAGCTTTGAAATGAAGACTTTAGAAAAAGGGGGAACTCTGGATCTCCCCGAATCATTGGTTAATAATCATCATTTCTCTCAATGTGTAGTAGAAAGAAGATCTGGACGCTACCGGGCCTCCTACTAGGACTCCTTAAAAACAAGAGCTGGAGACTGGGCTAAATCATCTCTCAAGTCAATCAATTAATCAACAAATGCTTATTAAGCACCATGCTGAGCGATAGGGATACAAATACTCTCCTAGATCTAAGATATATTCTAGGATTGTAAGGTATGGGGCAAATGAAAATTGAGCAAATGAACAATTCTTGAAGTCTGGAAAATCATAAAAGTCTTGTCTCAGAATCTCATTTCATATGGATTGCATGACTGCACATGTATAATCTATATCTAATTTTTGCCATCTAAGGGAAAGGAGTAGGGAGGAAGGGAAGGAAAGAATTTGGAGCTCAAATTTTTAAAAAATGTTAAAAATGGTTTTTACATGTAATTGGAAAAAGATATTAGAATCCTATTTCATTACTTGAATCTCTATGACCTTCTGATCTTCTACGACCATAATAATGCAGTGGAGGCATAAGGGTTGTAGAAACAATCACATGTCACAAGTTTACCTGTGCCTTTCTATATGTTTGGATTAAGAGCGGCTTGGCTATCCAGACTTCTGCACATATATTTTTGAAGAATGCCATCTCACTGGGCAACCAATTCTATAAGACTTACGTAGGCCACAAGGCAAAAACATCAAGCCTATCTGCAAATGCATATTTGCAATATTACTCATTAAATGCAAGCAACACATTTAAGATTATGTAGGATAAGAAAAACTTTAACTGTACCATTAAGGATTATTTTCACTTAAAATGCTGGATAGGCACTGTTGGACATCTGGTAGATAATGTTCATTATTAATTATTAATCCTTTATTAATTCCATTATTGGGAGAGCTAGGTGGCACAGCAGATAAGGGTGTCGGCCCTGGAGTCGGGAAGTCTCATCTTCCTGAGTTTAAATATGGCCTCAGACTAGCTGAGTAAATCCCTTCACCCTGCTGGCCTCAGTTTCCTCGTCTGTAAAATGAGCCGGAGAAGGAAATGACAAACCCCTCCAGTATTTTTACCAAGATAAAACCCCAAATGGGGACACGAAGAGTCAGAAACTACTGCAGCGAGCGAATGTTGCACAGCACCCTTGTAATGCTGCAGCCCACATGGCAAACAGTCTGTAATCCCTCATTAAACTTAAATGAATTTGCATACCGTACCAGGCTCAGCCGGTTGGACTATTCTTAGGCTTAAGTCCCTAGCAAGCTTCGCTTTTCAATCGCCCTCCCCCCAACAATACAGAAGGCACGTGGACGCTGCGCATGCAGGAGCTCTCCGCTGACAGCCCCAGGGAGGCAGGGATTATTCCCAGATGAAGGTAAACGATCGCCAAGTGCGTGCTCGCTAGCGAGCAGGGTCGGGGCCAGACCTGTGCCCTGACCACGAATGAAGGCTCGCTCGGCGCTTCAAGGCTTGGGCCGTAGAACACAAGCCGCCCTAAATCCGAATGGGAGGAACGATCGGTCAAGGTCAGCCGTGCTTGGGGGGCTGCACAGTCACCCGCCCCGCGGCCCTTCCAACGCGGCCGGGCTTCCGAGTGCTCGGACCTGGCGCCAGGGGATGCGGGGCCAGGCAGGGCGTGTGTGCTTCCTCGCCCCTCTCCCGGGCAGGGAGCTTACCTCGGAGCATGGCTGGGCAGGAAAGATGCTTCTTCCTCCGCTCGGGGACTCGCCTCTGCTGCTGTGCGAATTGCAAGAGGCCCCGCAGCCCCGCACTTTGTAGACAGACCGCAGGCTCCGCCCGGCCCCCTCGGTTGCCCTTTCACCTACTTTCTCCTCCCACTCAGGCTCGGGAGGCGGCCGCTCCTCCTCCAGCTGCAGGGGGCTGCCCGCTCCTCTCCCGAGCCCTCCCCTCCTAAGCCTGAAGGGCGGATCGCACGTTCCTCACCCCGCTTCTCCTCCCCAGCCCTTCCCTTCCTCCCTTCCGGAGCATCGACACGCACCAGGGTCCGGCTTATCGAGGAAGACACCGGGGAGGCAGGCCTGGCCTTTCTGTAACTTTTTACCCCACCCTTGGAGAGCGCCTCCCTTTTTTCATTGTCGCGTAAGGGCGCTTTTCTTGTCTATGTATGTGCTTATGTATGTATGAGGGCAGCAGGGGGATGTGGCGGATAGAATACCCGGCCTGGAGTCAGGAAGACTCATACTGAGTTCAAATCCGGCTTCAACACGGACCAGCTGTGTGACCCAGGGCAAGTCACTTGACCCTGCTTGCTCAATTTCCTCATCTGGAAAATCAACTGGAGAAGGGAACGGCAAGTCCCTCCAGGATCCAGTGTTCAAGAAAACCCCAAATGGGTTTTCAGCTCTGTCCTACAGGACTGAAAAAACCCATATATACTTATCTATACCTATATCATATTGTGGAACATTTTATACCATTTTATATCATTTTAATTTCAACCAGATCCAGAGCCTGAATTAATGAGTAACTGGAAGAAGATCCAGGACCTGGGCTTCTTTGTTAAGGGGTGAGACCCTGTTTCAACAATCTGGCTAGCAGCTGGTGTGGGGGTGTAAGATGTACCCACAGCCAACACCCAGAAAGCTGCTGGCATGCTGCAAAAGCACAGGTTCTTTTGATCTGCTTTAATAAGGAAAGCAAGGTTAAAGGGGTTGACAAGCTTACTTTAATTCAGCATACAAATATCATTCACTTAGTTCAGGGGAAAGATCCAGCACCCTTAACTTCAGAGCAAATTACAAACAAATTACAAACATCAACAGACAGACCGAATACAGATTCATAGTTACCAACATCTAGGTTCAGCCCGGGAGCTCGGAACAAGGGCTGGCCCAGAGGCACTCCAGCCACCACTGCTGTGGGTAAGAGCTCCAAAGAAGAGACAGCCAACCCCTGGTTTTATATCTTTTTCAGGGTCAGGGGTGAATCACACACGTGACTCACCCACGTGACCTAGAATCGTCACAAAGAGGTGACTTAAACCCACGTGGTCTAAAAGCTTTTGCTGTCCCAGACATGTAAACTAGGCCCTCTCTGGAGTTAGCCCCACCTTGGGCCCCACCTTAGTTGCCAATCCATACCCACTAAGGTTTTACACCTAATAGGAGTTTGGGCCTGGACCTTAGCACCTAGTAAGGCTCAATGAAATACACAATTACTCAAAGGGAACAAAAGCCAAAAAATTCAAGGGTACTTGGTTGAACTAAGTGCTAAGGAGCCCATTTTGCTTACCAACACAGACCCTAACCCCAAGAAAGACTACCTTGATTAATATTAACTGACCTTTGTCAACATTCTTTAAAACCCTATTCCATTAAGGAAAATCCTCTTGTATCATGGTTAAACATACATGGGGGTCATAAAAGTGAGGTAATACAGGCTTGCTGGGTCTGCTAAAATAACGTATATAAGTTTTCTCATTCCTTTATTCAGCAGCCAAAGCTTATGCTCTGACTCCTTGTAATACAAGTAAGTTAGCTTAGCTATGCTTTAAGGGAAAATAATAAACAACATGGATTTTTCTATCACCTAGCTTGTTTGCCTTCTTCAACTAAACTTTAAGGTTTAACAGTTATGGTGCCGTGAACTTCGGATGGAACTGATGGAAATGGGACAAAGCAGCCCAACCTTGCCAACGCTTTGGGTGCCACAGGATTAATTTTTCCTGGAATTTTGGCCTTGACAAGTTGGGGGGTAAGTTGTCTCCATTCCCAGCTTCCAAAAAGGACTCCCACAAAATTGGCTGAACTCTGAAAATTCCCTTTAAGCTAGCTCTGGGGGCAGGGATCAAATCTGTGGTAAAACACAGATCTGAGGTCAAACCCACATAGATCCCCTGGAAACACTGACTGATCTAGAAAATTAGCTATGGATCAGTCAAAAACTAGTATTAGAAGTCCATCCATTCTTCCACTCCCTCCACCCTATTCCTCACCCCCTCCCTCCCTTCCTTTCCTTGGAGGCCCAGATCTGGGGAAGAAAAACTGCACTTTGCTGTTACCCTCTCCCCCTCTGCCTCCCAGTAAAAGCTCTGATCCGGAGGGAGATAACTCTATTCTGCTACCATTGCCTTCTCTCTTCCTTCCCTTCCCCTTTTCCCCCTTTCCCTTAAGGGCTCTGTTTTTGCCTTCTCCCTAGTCTGCTTCCTTCCCTTAAAGGCTCTGATTATGGGGAGGATAAATGCATTTTATCCTTACTCCTAGCCTTCCCTTACCTGCCCTAGTCTTCCTCCATCTCCCCTTTCCCCATTCCTAAGGGATAGGATATGGAGAGTCAGAAAAATCAGGAACACCAAGGCTTCCCCAAAGACCACAGGGGTGCTAATAGCCAACTCATGAAAGCTTCTAATTATCTGTTGTTTAAACTCTGGGTTCAGTCTGTATTTGTTTGTAATTGTCTGTTAATTGTCTGTGTGAGAGCATGTGCTGTATGTCTATACCGTGTAAAATCTGAAACACAGGTAGCCAGAGAATTCTAAGGCTGCAGTTAGGGAAACAGAGTCTGGTCTGGACAACGGGACTTGCAGAAAAAAATAGAGCTGAAACATTTTAGCAGATTCTGGGATTGATTATTCATTAAAAGTTTGGAAACTGGTTAGTTGGATTTTGGGAGAGAACTCCTGAGACTGTAAAATCACTCCAGGAGCTCACTCTTGAAACACCTCCTCCCAATGCTGATCACTCATCATTCCCCACTCCCTCCCCAGAGTTAAGAGGGAATCTTTTCCCTTAGATTTAAGTGCAAAAAGTTTTTAAGGAGTGAGCAAAAGGTGAAGTTTACTTGAGTTACAATCATGAGATCTTTCACCATTGTTGTCCTGTCTCTGACCGAGCCAGGGCTGTAGTAAGAGTTAGAGCAGTTAAAACAAACTTCTCTCATCCCAGATCAGATTAGGAGAAGAGAATGCAGGAGAACTGTAGGGAAAACTTAAATCACCCTTCCCCACCTGGCAAAAGGAGGAGAAGGACAGAAATTCACAGACTGACAGTATCCTGACAGCCCTGTGCCCCCTGGGTACCTTTGTAGCCCATCCTTTTTGGCAAAGCTTGGAAATGTCACCCAGGTCCTATGCATTCTGCCCACTCTGTCCCCAACAGCTGCAAACTGCCCTAGGCTCAGTAACTTCTGCAGTTGTGGGGGAAGGGCGAAGTAGATGGATTTGGACTTTTGGCCTCCCAGAATTGTCACCACTGGGATACCAGCTTCTGTTCTAGGTAACTTCACACGTCTTTGTTCCAGTCGCAAAACTGTATTTATATCTGTTTGACCTGTTTCCTGATTTGTAAAGGGAAAATAACAATGATGGCTGTTATGGGATCAAAATGATAATGATTGTAAAATGCTTAACATAATATATGTTAGACACAACCTTATTATTATCTCTCTTTAAATTAATGTAATTGTTAATTTGAAATGGTTTTTAAATACCAAAAGTAATAAGCTGAATAATTTCTATATGTGGTAATCTGGAAATGCAATTGATGTCATCTGAAAATTATTGTTTCTGTATTTCTAAAATTGCTTTGTGTTTCTAAAATTCTCTTAGATCAAGATGGCCGCATGAAGGCAGCGTCTTACCGGAGCTCTCTCACAAGGTCTGTCAGATTCCTATAAAAAAGTGAATTTGAGCAGATTTGAGAGAGTCAGAAACCGCGAGCAGTCTGCGTGGGGCAAATTTCTGAGCCGGGAGAGTCTGAAAGGCTGGAGGAACGAACCTGCAGGCTCGGAGAGTGCTCGGTGCGGAGCTGCTCCAGACCAAGGCGGAAGTGGCCGGCGGAGAAATCCACGTGGGAGACGGGCTGGGAGAAAGCTGGGCGCCCGGAACCTGGCAGAGATCCCCAGGCCTCCCAACACAGTACGGCAGTCTGTGGGAGCGACGAGAGGCAGGGCAACGCCACCGGCCGTGAAAACACCCACTCCTGACGCTTGCAAAACCCAGGAACTCGGCTTCTTGAACTTCCGGAAGACTCAATGGCCAGGTAAAAGGCTCTAATCCCTCCCCCCCTCACCCAGAGAATTCCTCGGGGAAAAAAAAAAGAGAACTGAAACAGAGGAGAGAGTAGTGGGGCCTCACAGGACAAATACTAGAAGTTCATTAGTCCCGCAGAGTCGGCAGGGGTCAACACCCGGAGCCCAGACGTAACCTTGCTCCCCCAGGGGAAGTGCCAGACATCAGCTAAAACAACAAACAGCTGAGACCATTGCTGAAAAGCAAGTGCTGGAGAGCACCCACAGGGAGTGAGACGCCAGGGAGCCAGACCCCTCCACCACACCTCAGGAAACTGAAGGTTATAATTCTAGACTCACAATCCCCAGAATAAGAAAGCTGGGACAGAGAGCCCAAAGATAGAAATTTGTTGTAACGCCAGGAAAAGGGAAAACAACAAACATGAAGAAGAATACAAAAAAACCGAGGACAATAGATTCTTTTTATGGAGACAGGCAGGTTCAAAATATCGATATGGAGGAGGACGGTAATGACACGGTAGATACATCAGATACCTCAAAAGCTAATATGAACTGGTCTCCAGCCCAAAAAGCACTGCTGGAAGAGCTAAAGGAGGATTTTAAAAACCAAATTAGGGAGCTAAAAGAAAATATGGAAAAAATGGAAAAAAGGGAGAAAAAATCCACTGATGAAATCAAGTCCCTAAAGAATAAGATTGGCGAAATGGCTACGGAGATTCAGAATCTAGAGAGAGAAAAGGACACCTTGAGAGGCGAAATCAACCAATTGAAAATGGAGGCTCAAAAGCAAAATGTAAAATTCTCTTAGATTGTGAAATTTGAGAAGACCATTGTGTGGTAAGAAATTTACATCTGGTTTTGATATATGTGAATTGGGTTTTTAAAGGGATGTGATAAAATTTGACAATTTGGAGCTATTATATTTGGTTATAACAAGAAATAATTAATGATACTGATATTTAACCATGAGAACAGACTTTCTATGTGAAAAAGTTTTGTATTATGAGAATATATCTGGTGATTTAAAGTTATAGTTTCAAATGATGAGATGAAAGATTCTCTGTGCAAGGAGATTTAGAAATGTGTTCACCTAAATTGATAAATGGGTTGTTTCAAGTTTTAAAATGCATAATTATATTTTGGGCATTGTTACATTTCTAATTTGTGTAATTTGGCAAACAGATGTATCAGCAATATGGAAGAAAAAATGTGATTTTATAAATAATAATCTTTTACAGCACTAAAAGTATTGGGCCTTAGAAGTTAAAATGTTACCACTAGTGATTATGAATCCAGATTTGATTTGCTCATTCAACTAAGTTATAGTGTGTTTCAAGTTTTAAATACATGATAATTGCTTGTGGTGTACTTGTATTTCTAAATTTGTTATATTATGCCACTTGGTTAACATACCTATGCTGTTAGAAAAACAATTCCTCTTATAATCTAGATGTTATTAGATTAAGAATTGTGCCTAATTAAGAAATTGAGGTTGTTAACTGAAACAAGAACTTTTGGAACCACCTAGCCATGGATTCTTATCCATCTTGTATAAAGTTTCTGTGTAGAGGAATTCCTATGAAGTAAGGTTTTAAAGTCCTGGTAAACTTTATTATTGTTAATTGGGTATGTAATTATAGAAACTAAGCGTCCTCCCCATTACAATTCCAGTGTTTAAGGGTTAATTTGCTTTAAGGAGAAAGAAGATGTCTATCATTTTAAAACCTTCTAAATAATTGTCTTCAGAAAAGTTTAGTGAGTATTCCTTTTAACATCAGGATAAATTTTAAACTGTTTTTAAGGAAGGGAAATAATTCTAGAAATGTTTTGGAAAATATTTTTGTGATTTTGAGCAAAAGTTAGAGCTTATCAGTGTGATTAAGACTTAATTCCTGAAGTGTCTCTTTCCTCCAGAATGAGTAAACAGGGTGTGTTGGCAACCAAAAATGGGCTCCTTAGCACTTAGTCAACAAGTGGCCTTGACTAGTTTGGCTTTTTCCCCTGAACTGAATGCTGTTTGTATGTTGGACTGGAGTAAGCTTGTCGGTCCCTTCACCTTGCTTCCCTTGCTTAAGCTGATGGAAAGAACCTGTGCTTTCCTGGTCAACCCCTTCACCTTGCTTAAGCTGATCAAAAGAACCTGTGCTTTCCCGGTCAACTCCTTCACCTTGCTTAAGCAGATTGAAAGAACCTGTGCTTTCCCCGGTGTACCTTACACCCCCGCAGAAGCTGGATGGTTAAAAACAGCTTCCCTTGGAGCCAGAGGCTGCTATAGCGACAGCCACAGCCACAGCCACAGCCGAAGCAGGAGCTGCCAGTGGCAGAGCTGACCTACGGGAGGAAGCTGAACAAGGACTTCAGGCCAGTGGGTAATCTTTTTACCATAGAGGGAGAAGCATGATTTTGCTTTACGCAATCATGCTTCTCTGTAGCCTCCTGGTTACTCTTTCAAGGTGTACTTATTGGGCCTGGAAACTTTTCATTAATATGTCAAAATGGGGTTGCTGGTTCATGGGTTGGTTACTGTGGAGCCTAAATATATGCTTTGATTCTTCTGCCTCCTACTTTGAGAGTTTCTTATATCTGGCGGTTCCGAACCTTTCAGACATGTTTATCATCCTCTTTGAGATTATAAACTCTGCCCTCCTAATACACAGGGGACATAAATCCATCAGCCTGTGAGGTTGGTCATTAACCTCTTTGCTTTATTTAAGCTGGAATAGATTCTAGTACAGACAGTTGTGTCAGTAAAAATCACTAATTTATGAGATATTTTGTCTTATGGCTGAAATGTAAAGGAAGACTGAATAATGGGTTTGAAAGATTTGGAAAGGTAAATAAAGGTTTGATTGGAAATACTAAAGGCAGATAAGAAGGTTTGGGGACAAATTAGAGTTAGCTAAGCCTCTCCTGTCCTGAGAAAATACTAGTTTCAGATGGTTTAAGTAAGTTGAGAAAGAGTGTGAGAAAGTATTTTAGAAGACAGAAAAGTTATGTAGCTTAATTTGATAGTTATTAGCTCAATGAAATTTGGGACAGTCCTATCTGAAGGATTTTTATTTGCTGTTTAAGATTTTATGGGACTACAATTTAATGTTGTTTTAAGCTCTGATTACAGGGATAGATCACATGAAGCCAGTAGTAGAATGGCAGGCATTACAGGCTAAGAACTTTGAGGGTGGATGTCTGTGCCTGGGAAAAAGTTTTGAAATTGACCTTGGACACAGCCTAGGTAGGATCTTCCTGATTCTATTTCCCAATTCTGCTATTTCCTTTCTGAAAAGGAAAATTCCCCACCTGTTACTATTTCAGCATCTAATACGATTGGCTATCAGATATGACTCATGCCTGGAATCAAACAGAGCTAAGGAAGTTCTTTCCTTCTGTTAAGATATATGACATTGTCCCTCTTTTCTTTCGTAGCAAATTTATATTATCAAGAAGTTTTGTAAGCACAATGCTAAATCTATTAGGTAGTAGATGAATATTGGAATATCTCTGAGTTATTATAATAGGATGCAGGAATGAATAGCTTACAATTTTAACCTATGTTCATGACCAAATAAAGATTAAAAGAATATAGAGATAACATCCTCCAAAAGGAGGAAATGATTAGACAAAGTAATAAGGCAAAGATGTAATATGATGAATGTCTAATAAAAAGAAAGGGGATAGCAAATTTTGAAAAAGGCAATAGGATCAGATTGATTCCTCTAAGAATTATATACAGATGTGTATGATTGGCTCCAAAATTTATCAGTCATGGAAATTCAAGCTAATAAGTGTGTGTTGGTAATAAGAGCTTAAATTAGGATTTTTGCAGAAAAAAATTGTATAAGATATTGTCACAAGTGAAATTATATCTTCTTTATTAAAGTGTCTGTCTGATAATTTTAAAAGCAAGATGAGTTCAATTTATGGTTGGACCTTCACATTTTAAAGGATTCTTATACCAGGTACAAAATTTAGGTAAGGATAGAAACAGCAGATGATATGTAAACTGAAATACTCTGAAGTTTCAAAAAAAAAAAGGAGAACCAAATTTAAGTGATTGTACTAAGTTATATTAATTAAGAATTATCTGAGAATTTCTAGATCTGAACCAGAGAAGCAGAATTCTCTTTTACTATCTAGGGACCAGATAACTACAATCAGGCATCTGGAAAAAAAGTACTGCTTTAAATGGACATTAGAAATGTGTAACTGGGATTTAAAGTTACTTTGTATACAAATTGTGCAATTAATTGCTAGAATTAAATCAGAAACATTTTAAGTTTTGTTAAGAATGGTTTGTGGATTATTTTGTGAATGCCATCAAAGAGACATGGCATGACTAAAAGTTTATGATGTTATATGTACTGTGCTACTGGAATACGAGGAATTTAATGTTAGTCAACGTTGTTAATAATGATTGCATTACTTTGTATGGTTCATGTTTAAGTTTTCTTGGTTATCTAATGTGTAAATGCAAAACATGTGACATGCAAATTTCCCCCTCTCAGTACCAGTCTATTGTGAGCCATCTAAGTGGTTTGGTTTGTACCTGACTTATTGTAATTGTACAAATTTGTGAATTATGAGAAGAACTTTATTGTATTTGTTTAAACTCAGCTCTGTGTGGCTGGGATAGTGAACCATTCATTTCACTGTTTGAACTTAGCCCTGCGTGGCTGGGACCTATGTTGTGCTGTTTTTCTCTCAATTATCCAATCATATGTGTTCTGGGAGCTCCTGTCGGATCTGACTACTCCTATAGCTGCCAACTTGTGGATATGGACTCCTTGATCCTTCTGTCACATCTGAGGATTACCCCTGCTCCCAAGTGGACATCTGAGCCCATAGGAGACCTTGCCCTCTGGTTTCAAAGGAGCCTGAAGGGGATAGCATCAGACGCAGGCAACCCTCCCAAGAGCCCGGACCAGAACCTGAACGAAGAACTGTTCTTTCCCTTTCTGAGTCCCTTTCATGCCTGTAGCCAGAATGGCCTTTGTTTTCTTTGAATGACTCAGCTTACCTCATTGAGCCTCTGGACACTGTGGCTTGCTCTTCCGGGGCAGGAAGCCCAAAGAGCATTCCAGGAAGCAGACAACTTCCTGTGTGATGAGTCATGGGGCTGGCTGAGGGGAGGTGTTAACGGCTACGCTAGGGGGAGGGGCCAAGTCAAGAACCAATCGGCCCTGGTCGTTCAGGAGGTGCTTGATGATGTCAAAAAACTCTATAAGAGGGGAGAGGACAGCTTGAAGATCCTCTTTTCCTTTTCCGGTTGGAGCCAGAGACAGTTACAGCGACAGTTACAGCGACAGTTACAGCGACAGTTACAGTTGCAGTCACAGTTACAGACACAGCCACAGCTGAAGCAGGAGCTGCCAGTAGCAGAGCTGACCTACGGGAGAAAGCTGAACAAAGACTTCAGTCCGGTGGGTAATCTTATTACCATAGAGGGGGAAACATGATTTTGCTTTACGCAATCATGCTTCTCTGTAGCCTCCTGGTTACTCTTTCAAGGCGTACTTATTGGGCCTGGAAGCTTTTGATCAATATATCAAAATGGGGTTGCTGGTTCATGGGTTGGTTACTGTGGAGCCTAAATAAATGTTTTGATTCTTCTGCCTTCTACTTTGAGAGTTTCTTATATCCGGCGGTTCCGAACGTTTCAGACATGTTTATGATCCTCTTTGAGATTATAAACTCTGCCCTCCTGTTACAATGCCCAAGACTGTTTACCTGTACCTTTGGTGTCTTTAGCTTATTTTACTTAGCTGCTCTAGTTTCCCCATTATGGTACCTACCCTGATCCCCCTTGCAACTTGCTGCCTCTGCTGGTTTACAATTAGTTTACAATTATTGCCCATCTCTGGGGATGTCCAACCACAGAAAGAAAAAAAACCTGAATCCACCTAGATAAGGATTTTTTAGAACTTTACCCCTGAGGAAGATAGAGGTTTTTCCATACCTTAATTAGTCTTCAGGCGAAACTTTCAGTTTGCCTTTGACCAAAAGGAGGAAATGTGGAACATTTACACCATTTTATATCATTTTAATTTCAACCAGACCCAGAGCCTGAATTAATGAGTAACTGGAAGAAGATCCAGGACCTGGGCTTCTTTGTTAAGGGGTGAGACCCTAACCCCAAGAAAGACTACCTCGATTAATATTAACTGACCTTTGTCAACATTCTTTACAACCCTATTCCATTAAGGAAAATCTTCTTCTTATATCATGGTTAAACATACATGGGGGTCATAAAAGTGAGGTAATACAGGCTTGCTGGGTCTGCTAAAATAACATATATAAGTTTAATCATTCCTTTGTTCAGACAGCCAGAGCTTATGCTCTGACTCCTTGTACGTACAAGTAAGCTAGCTTAGCTATGCTTTAAGGGAAAATAATAAACAACATGGATTTTTCTATCACCTAGCTTGTTTGCCTCCTTCAACCAAACTTTCAGGTTTAACAATATGTATATACATATGCAGTTTTTAGAATTTTGTATATGTGTATATATATATATGCATGTGTGTATATATACAAGTATATATACATATATAGATAGGTATGTTTTAGAATTTAAGGTTCTAATCAGAACAGTGACCAACCACAACTCCAGAGAGCCTATGAAGAAACTTATACCCACCTCCAGGGAAGAAAGGTGTTATGGTCTCAAGATGTACGATGAGACAATAAATTTTGGACATGGCCAGTGTGGCAATTTTTTTTTTGCTCGGCAATGAGTTATTACAAAGGGTTTTTTACTTTCTTTTAATATAGACATACATGTGAACATACACAAACACCCCACACACCCACACAGCTAACTGTGTATATATATTACACTTGTATGTATGTGTGTGTGTATATATATATATACACACACACATACACACACACACACACACACACACACATATATATATATATATATATATATATATAGATAGATCTTATATGTCTTATCTGTCTACCTGACTATATCTATCATCTTGTCTATCTGTCCAGGGGTGTTGAGAGGTTTCAGGGATATAGCAAGTGGCCTGGAGGACTGAGGGGTGCAAGCTAGCATTTTAGCCAGAAGTCTAAGGCTGGCTCTCTATGTACCGCTTCAGGAAAGATGCCCCAGTCCGGACCTGTAATTTCTTAGGTGTAGTAGGTATGTTTCTGGTGAGGAAACTCCTGTTAAGGCAGATGGGCATCGGCTCTGCAACTTATAGTCTTAAATTAGAATTGTCTGGAGCATGAAAAGGATTAAATCATTTGTTCAGCATCCAGGAGTATGTGTCAGAGGTCAGGCTTGAATTCCAGTCTTTTCCACTCTGAGCCCGGTGTCCAGTAAAGGTTCGGATTCGTACGGACAAAACACTCAGCACTCCAAGAAGCCCAAAACGGTTTTTTTTCTTTAATTATTAAAATACAGGCAAGAAAGACAGAAATCAAAAGTAGCAGAGAGGGAGGCTTAAGAATAATAATAGCAAGGCAATTACTAGATTAGAGGAACGGCTCAAGAGACAGGGCTCCAACCACCTCATCACCATCCCACAGGCAAGTACTAAAATCAACATATTTACGGTCACCACCTATGCTGTGAGCTCCAACATCTGACCACACAAGCTGGGGAATCCCCGGGGTACAGCCCTCAGGGTCCCGCTCACGGAAGTCCCAGGCCAGACGTCTCTGCCATGGGTGAGATTCCAATTTGGGGTCCGAATCTTATGGCATAAATAATGCTGGGAACAAAGAAGGCATCAGGCCAGGTGTTTTTGGCAAATGCTGCATGTTTCGCAAGGCCCTGAAAGGAGGCCAATCCCTTCAAGGTCTCTAGTTCCAGGACAGGGCTCTGTCTCAGGGTCTTGGCCAGGACCCAGGGTGGAACCTCCTTCTTGTGTTCCCAGGGCTTTCTACTTTAGGAGATAAGACTTGTGCCAGATTTGCAATTGAGTCAAGTTAAGAGGGGCTAACTTTGCAGTTGAATCAGGCCTCCGTTTGTATATTATGTACCTAAGAGGGGTTAAATCTTACCCCTTCAGCCGGTTCTCTCTGTGCACTGCACCATGCTCTCTTAGGGTATGTATGTACACACACATATACAATATAGAAATATGGATACTGCATATGCTAATTATTAAGGCCATGTACGTAGTCACTAGCTTGTAATAACGTGTAGAAAAATTAATATGCCGAACCACACTAAATAATTAAAATAATAATAGCTAACATTTCTATAATGTTTCTTATGGGACAGGCACTGTGCTAAGCGCTTTACAATTATGATTTAATTCGATCCTCACCGCAACCCTGGGAAGGTAGGAAGGAGCTATCATTAACCCCATTTTATTGATGAGAAAACTGAGGCAAACAGAGGTTAAGTGTCTTGCCCAGGGTCACACACGGCTATTAAGGGTTCGAGGCTAGATTTGAATTAGGCAAGGACCTTTCCGGCCCTTCTAAGTAATTCACTTTGCATCTGCTGCTCTGCTTGGTTTCAACAATGTAGAACAAGACATGCTTCCCAGGATCAGCTCCTCACTTCAAACCTCATCTCCACTCTGCCAGCTCAAGCCTAGATTGACATCACCGCCTCCCTCTGCTTCCTCTCCCCTCTGATTGGACAGCTGGAGGGTGGAGTACCAAACTCCTCCCACTGCCTGGCTTTATTGAGGGCAGAAATTTGGACTCTCCGAGGTGCGTCTGCTTCTCTGCTTGTCTTGAGCTCTTCAGGACCAGGATTCCCTGAGCCGGCACCCCGCCAGTCTTGCCCCCTCCCCACCCATTTTCCTGCCTCTTTTTTATATGTCGTCTCCCCCAACCCCATTAGATCGTAAACTCCGTGAGAGCTCGGACTGTCCTTTTTATTGTCTCCCTAGCGCGCTTAGCACAGTGCTTGGCACATAGTATGCGCTTAATAAATGTTGATTTGTTAGCTTATTGGATTACTTGGGTTACGACCCTAAGAAAAAGTAACCAACAGGGAGAGCGAAGGCTCAAACACTTTGAGAGGCAGAGCGTAAAGGGGCGGGGCGCGATTGGCGAGGCCGGCGGCCCGGAGGCGGGGTGCGATTGGCGGGGCCGGCGGCCCGGAGGCGGGGTGCGATTGGCGGGGCCGGCGGCCCGGAGGCGGGGTGCGATTGGCGGGGCCGGCGGCCCGGAGGCGGGGTGCGATTGGCGGGGCCGGCGGCCCGGAGGCGGGGTGCGATTGGCGGGGCCGGCGGCCCGGAGGCGGGGTGCGATTGGCGGGGCCGGCGGCCCGGAGGCGGGGTGCGATTGGCGGGGCCGGCGGCCCGGAGGCGGGGTGCGATTGGCGGGGCCGGCGGCCCGGAGGCGGGGTGCGATTGGCGGGGCCGGCGGCCCGGAGGCGGGGGTGCGATTGGCGGGGCCGGCGGCCCGGAGGCGGGGTGCGATTGGCGGGGCCGGCGGCCCGGAGGCGGGGTGCGATTGGCGGGGCCGGCGGCCCGGAGGCGGGGTGCGATTGGCGGGGCCGGCGGCCCGGAGGCGGGGTGCGATTGGCGGGGCCGGCGGCCCGGAGGCGGGGTGCGATTGGCGGGGCCGGCGGCCCGGAGGCGGGGTGCGATTGGCGGGCCGGCGGCCCGGAGGCGGGGTGCGATTGGCTGAGCCGTCCGCCTTTCTTCTCGGAGCTGGAGGCGAGGGTGACAACTTCCGGGCGCCGGGTTTTTGTCCCCAGACTCGCCCGGGCGGTCCCAAAGATGGAGAGGTTTTGTTAGTGTTTAGGTTGGGGGAGGCGAGTCCGAGCCGCCCCCGCGCGGCCCCCAAGTGAACCCACTATATTTTCCTTATATGATCGGGCTCCCGGACGGGGGAGGCTTTGGTGCTGGGAGCCTGAAATGATTATGGAACGAAGGCAGGGGATGGGAGGCTTGGGGCTCGGACCGGCGCTGAGTGTGGGGGTAGAGCAGGCGGAGGAGGGGCGCCCTCCTGGGCCGTGTCCCCTGGGGAGGGTGGTCTGTGCTTGGGGCGGGGGGGGGAAGGGGAGCAAAAGGTGGCTCTCTAGAGCCCTGGTCGATGATGACGTAGCCACTGCGCAATCTGAGTTCGTAGAACCAGGTGATGGAAAGTGTGCTGAGAGCGGACTGAGACCGGGGGAGCGCCGCTGCGGGGGTGGACTGGGAGGCTGGGCATCCCCTGCCCCCTGGGGCGGGGCTTGCTGCTGGTTGGAAGGATATAACTTTAGTTTGGTTATTTTCTTACCGCTGCTACAGGATCTAGAGGCGGAAGGGACCTTAGGCCGTCCAATCCAACCCCCATTTTTTTTTCAGATGAGTAAACTGAGGCCCAGCGAGATTAAGTGGCTTGCCCAAGGTCACAGAGACAAAGTTTGAACCCAGGGCCCCTGACTGCAAGTCCAGTCCTCTTTCGTCTATAAGGTGGGACTTCTGATAGGGTAGTTACCTCCACAGGTTTTGGAGTTGTTAGGCTTTTTTACTATTATAATTTTTACTATTAGTCATTGAACAAAGTGCGATAGATTAGAGACACAGGATGAGCATTAACCAAGAGTGCCAGGAATGTTAAGCTCCAGGGATACAAATAACAAGTAATTGATCGTCTTTGTCAACTTACACAGGTTTGCTGGGAAGCAGTCTGGAGATGAAGCAGTCAGGAGAGATGGCCAGTGGCAATGGAGAGAGCACTGGGGCCTGGGGTCAGGAAGACTTGAGTTCAAATTCAGTCTCAGATACTAGCTGGGTGACTGGCCAAGTCACTTAATCTCTGTTTGCCTCAATTTCCACATAGATAAAGTGGGGGTAGCAATAGCACCTACCTCTCAAAGTTGTGACCTTCAAATGAGATAATAATAAAGTGCTTAGCATAGTACCTGGCACATATTAAGCACTGTATTTGTCTTAGCTATTATTATTTTGACCCGAAGGTCAAGATACCACAGACTAATTGCAGGATATAGGGATCAGGACACCTTAGAGGTATCCAAACCAACCTCTTCAGACAAGGACACAGGCCCTGAAAGGTTACGACTTCCCAATATTTATACAGTAAGCAGCAGAGATGGGAATATTGGCTAACATTTATATAGCACTTAAGGTTTGCAAAGTGATTTAGCTGATCCTCTCAACCCTGTAAGGAACAGAACCCCGGTGCTGATGCAGAGAGAAAACTACCCGGGAAGAAATTTAGGGTGGGGTTCATGGAACAAAATAATCATCTGAATGGAGAATGGGGTATGTGTGTCAGAGAATGAAGATTGCTCTGGTTTCTAAACCTGTTCAAGTGCAGGGGGGAAAAATGGACTATGTAAATAACTGGGACAGCCTTCAAACTTCATTGGGCTGTTTCTTGTTATAACTCCAGCTTTCCTTTTAATTTCTCTGATTCTTGGTTTCTTCCAAATTCTACAGGTCTGAGGTTGGCAGAGGCTTCAGAAATTTCAGTAGCAGGGAAGTTGGTTTGAGAGATGGAGGTAGCATGAGAAATTCACCTGTAGATGTGCTCATGGTACAGGACTTGAACCTTTAAAGATCATAGATCATATGTTATTATCTGGCCCAGCTTCCTCTAGTTGTATACTCTCTGAAAGGTGAAACAATACACCCAAACATGGTAGTGGGAACACTAATTTCAAGATTACAGTGCTGGATTCAGATCCTGTCCGCTACTTCCTACCTGTGTGACCTTGGGCAAGTCACTTTAACCCCTCTAGACCTCTATTTCTTCATCTGTAAAATGAGGGATTGGATTAGATTCATTAGTAAATCTGTGATCCCAAAAGCTATATTGCTTTCTAAAAAGATCAGATTAACTCAGTTCTACCACTCACATCTGCATGGGGTAGGGGAGAGGATAAGGTTGGAAGTATATATCACTGACCAGGATGTTTGAGCATACAGACTTCAGTCTTCTACCCGCACGTCGTCAGAAGATAGGCTATTTTTTTTTCTTACCAACCAAAATCTGGCTGCAAAGAGTTCTAGATTTCATTTAGATTTGAAGACCCACATTTATTCAAAAGTGTTTATTTCCACAAATTTTTATCCACAGCTGAATATTACAGTGACTATTATAAGTATTTTTCTATAAACAAAAGTGTAGTTTACAGATTTGTTCAAAATGGAAAAATATTCTTTATCAGTAGTATTTCATCTATGCTATCTGATTCACCCCCTGAATATCATTGAAACTCCTTCAGAGAGAGGCTGCTCCTTCTAAACATCATTTGGAGGCAAAAATGTTACATCCAACTGGCCAGGTTTGACGTGCATTTTAAGAAAATGTTTAATTTTATTTCAGATTTGTCCCATTTAAAAGTATTAAAGTTTATATAGTGTAGGAAAAAAGTTTTTCATCCAGTGACCTTTAAAATAAACAAAAACAATATCACCTTATTATTAGTATTGTAAAAAAAAAAAACCAACCCAAAAAACCTCTAGTCTATTTCTTTCTCCTCCCCAACCCAATTCCATGGCATCAGGATGGCAGAGAAGTGAACCAAGAGTGTTTGGGCTGTACATGCAACAACACCTGGCTTAGTTTGATAACACCTGGTGTGGTGAAAGGTTTCTGTGTTTCACATAGCCGTTTAGTAGTACAGGCATTATGTAGTCATTCAATTATGATACCCTTGTTGCAGTAGTATTAGGAATATAAGGGAAAATTTATTGTATTGTTTAATATTAAATGAAAAAGCAAGATTCCCCCCCCCCCTTTTTTAACAAAAGGGTAATTCAGACAATTGATATGTGCTAATTGACCTGGTTGTGGCAGTTAATTGTTTTTCCCTATCTTTTCCCAAACTTCTAAGTGCTTTACAAATAATTTTAAAACTTGGCATTAGAAACTCCAAAGGCGCCATTATTGACATACCCCAAGGAAAGGCGGGAAAAAAAACTATGTACATTTGTATATTGCAACATCCTAGTTGTTTCAAACAACCATGGCAGCCCAGATAGAATGCATATGCCAAGAAAAAGATGTCTTAACAGTGTTAGCAAGGATTAATAAACAGTTAAGGATATGCTAACTAATTTAATATAATAGGATAGTTCTCACATAATTCTTAAAAAGCCCATCAACCTAAAAGTGATGTCTGTAATTTTTTTTCTTCTGTGATTTTAAAACAATTCAGAATGACTCATTGGATAAATCCTAAATCCACCACAATCTTACTTAGAACATTAAAATTCTTCCCACGATAATGCTTATTCCAAGAAAATAGCAATTGAGAAACCAGTTACCTTAATAACAGCTGAAGGCACAGAGTGGGAAAGGTGCTCATCTGAGATATGAACAAATACAGATCTCAACTTGTCATTATATTGCACTATATTCTTAAACCAAAATGCCATTCTGTTTTTCCATGGAATTGGGGATGTTTGTGTGAATAAAGCTGCATTAAATGTGCTTTTTAAAAGCCGGGAGTAAAAATAATTTAACAAATGATTTTTACATTAAAGATATGAAAGAATCTCCTTCCAAGCACAGGCTAAGTGGTAAGTTAAATATTACAGATCTAAACATTAAATAGCCAATTTCTATATATTGCTATACTAATGTTCTATAAAAATCTTATGTTTTTCTTTTTTTAAAAAATATAATACATATAAATTAAATTCTTTACAGCTCCAGCAACATACCATTATCCCTTAGGGAAAAAATTAAGAATGAAGTCTGATTAATTAGAATATTTATGCAGAAAAAAAACCCCTTCAGTAAATTATTTACATTTTATTCTAATGGCTAAGCATTAGATAGTATAAATCCTTAGTTGCTGCTGTGATTAACTAAGGACCCTTGAAAGATGGGTACCTAAACAGTCTGGGGAAGCTGATGGTATAAGATAGTTAAGGACAGTTGGCAGTTGGCACCTTTATAGACACCTTTTTCTTTAGAAAGCGAACATTTTTCCCTGTCTGGTGAGTAGATAGAAAGAGGCTTAAGGGAAGCATGGAAAACTTACGGGATGTCACTTGTACCTTTGAGCTAGAAAGCCCAAAGGCACAGACAGATAAGGTGGGGTCCTGGCTCAGAGGGTTTTTTTGTGTGGGTCTCCAAGTCCCACTGAATATGGAAACATAATCCATGCATAAGAGCATACACTTGGGATGGAGAGGGCGAAAACCAATGTTTGCCATTACGGGCTTGACCAGGTAAATTTGTTGAGTTTTTAGGGAAGTGTCCTGCACTGAATAGAAGGTTGGACTAAGTGATAGCTAAGGTGTCTTCCAACTCTGTCTCTGATGAGCTACTTTCTCTTCTCTTGAAGGGTTAAAGGTAGCCTTTGCATATGGAATAATTTTAAACTAAAGTGCCATAAAATCATTACAAGATACTTTTTACAGTTATTAAGGAGGTAGCCACAGAAGTGACACTTTCATATTAACACTGAAAATGAAACTGGTAGGTGATACTATGGATATTATCAGTGATATGTATCTATGAATGAATTAGAAACAGCTTTAATTCAGCAGAGATAGCCAAAAACAAGTTAGAGTGTTTGTTGTGGAAGTAGAGGTGGTCACGTTAATGAAGGATTAGGTTTGATATGATTGTCATCATAACAAGGTTGGAGTGTTCTGCTGTTCTGAGACCACAGGGATAAGGGTGATGATAGATGTGGGGGCCAGGAAGAAGGAAGGAAGTATATGCTAGGGAGGTGGTAAGGAAAGAGGTATGCATCTGTTTCCAGGTCCTATGGGCCTTTTGTTGTGGGCTTCTGAAAGAAAGTGGAGTTAAGAAGAATGGGGTCATGTAACTGGTAATTTGTGGAATAATTAACTTCCTTGTTAAGCATCAGGAAGAGGGACCACTTCTTTCTGGTTAGCAAACTATGATTTCCTGCAGTGGCAACATCCTTCTTCACACTATCATCTATTAACGGACTTTTGCTTTTTTTTTTTTTAATAAGGAAAATATATGATGAAGATAGTAAACAAAAGTACATAGTATAAGAGGTCATGTAGAATTTTCACAATAGATGCTTCTTAAAAAAATGTCCATTTTTAGTGTTAGAAAAAAAACTTATTTGTAAAGTGACAAAATTTGGGTAAGCATTATTAAATGCTGGGAATTCCATCCCTTTATTTTCTAGCAGGGAGATTTCATATGCCTTTAACACAATAACTTTGAAAAAAATGTTTAACACAAACAGAAATGGATGAACATCAGCTATTTTACTGGAATTTTAGTGGATTTAAAAAAATATCATCTAAGTTGAAAATCAAATCTATATTCATTTTTTTCATATATTTTCAATCACTCTTATAAATCTCCTTTTGAGAAGGAATTTAACTGCCTAGGGGATGCTGAAATGACAATGAAGTACTATTTGTGAGCTCTCCTGTCATGTTAGAGAATAGATAAATGCCATTTTGGGATTACTAGCCTTTCCATTTACATTTTCTTTCATAAATGACAACAGTAATTAGAACTCTTTAACATGAGGAATTATGTACATAAAAATAGTGTCTGGTCTGGATGCATTCACTGTGAACCAGTTTTGGACATGAGAACATCTCTTATATTTACTTAATTTGCTAGTCATCACCTAAGAGCATTGACATGTCATAGCTTTAACTCTTCCTAAACACCAAGACCATGAAGTCATCTTTGGGCATAAAGGGGATTGTACCCTTGTGACATTTTTTGCTCCAAAAAAGCAGAGTTCAAAATACTATTAAGAATGAGGAGGCCAACATTATTGGCACTGCCTCTGTAGTGGGAAAAATGGGCACTCATCCCGGTCACCAGACAACCCACCACAAAACCACAACATCATTTCCCCTGCTTCCTAAAACAGTGGAAAGGGGAACATGTATCAACCCCCAAATGATCAGTATCAGCATTTGTTAGAAGCTCCCTGAAGGCAGTTTAAACGTCCAATTTTTAAGCATTAAATAGCCATGGAATGAAGATTTAAAAGGTGGCCAATGTCTGCTTGACAAGATTGGTACATTGATTATGGCACTGGGGAAGTCACTGCTTAAACTGCTATGGACTGTGCACTTGTGTAGTCTGAAACCAAACTATTAAAAAAAACAACTGTATTTCAAGTATTCTTATTTTGAGCTGTAGAATACAAAAGAAAATAATCACATTGAAGATATGTGCCTGATACTAGACAGTTCAGCACTTTGCACAGGTTCTTAGGCTCTGACTTGGTCCACTTTTACCACACTGAATTTGTCCTTCAATTTATGTCGTTGTTTTCTTTTTGCTTGAACTCACTGGCACTGGAGCCAAGACAGCGAACATCTGTCTTCACACTTCGTTGAGGAATTCCAGGTTGAGAGCCGCAGGGATGTGAATTGAGTCCATGGTCAGGGAAGATGGGTTAAATGGAAACAAGACGGGGAACATGTGCTTGAAGTCTAAGAGCAGCTGCTGAGGGTCATTTCGATCTTGTAGTTGTGCCTGAAGAGAAGGAAACCATTAAGAATTCTGACTGTGCCTTTATTTCAAATGATGTGCTGTACCTTTAAAATGATTAGGTTCATGTATAACTTTTCACATGTCCTGAGAAGAGTCTGGAAGGTAAACTGGAGATCAAGTGATCAGGGACCACATCTATCTCAGAATCAAATGAGATCTAGATAGAAAGAATCTTAAGAATCATCTATTCCAACCTCCTCATCCTATAGAACATGAAACTGAGGTCTAGAGAAAGGGGAAATGACTTTCCCAATGTCCTAATCTCTTAATGTATATGAGAATAAAAATAATTTTTCGGTTTCTATAAAGAACACTCAAGAAATAGGATTCAATTATGGCAAATTTTGAGAGACATAAAGGAATTCTTGATTGGAAATGATAAACTCTTTCCCTGCAGATATTTTAAAATAAGAGAAAAGAACCAATCTAGCATGATTTGAGACTAGATGAGCTCAAAATATCTTTTGATTTGAGGATTCTTTATAGGTCTGTCTCACATGTGGAAATCTTAAGTACAAATAAAAGACACTGCTGTTTGGATTCCCATATACCAAGATGAACTTGGAAAGACAGGGCCAACGTTTAAACTATTCTTAAAGAGTGTAACACTATATTCTCCAAAGATACTCAGTAGGATCATTCTTTTTTTAAAAGTCTGGGGCTATGACTTCATCTTTGTGGGTCACTCCTTGGCATCTCTTTTGTGACTCAGAGAGTTGCCATGGGCACTGAGAGGTGAAGGAACTTGCCTCTGCCCCATAGCTAGAAAGTGTCAGGAGTAGAATTAAATCTACAGCTCTCCTGATGTGAAGGTGTAATAGCAATTTAGATTTGAAGATCTTTCCCACCCATTAATAGGGCACATGACCTGCTTACATCACTGGAAGCCTAAGTCACATGTGGTAGGAGGAGCTTGCTTACAGGAAAAGGAAATTGTCACAGAAAATGCTGAGAGAGAGCAGTTAGAACTGAGGGAGAGAGCAGACCTGTGGTGACTGTGACTGGTTGTTTTGTGGGAAGACCCCAGCAGGGAGCGGATGGTTTGGGATGGCAAGGCTCCATACTGTGATGTTGTGTATTGAATTCTTTGCTGCTGTGATGGATTGGGCTTATTGGTTTTGGGATCTGGTCCTCTGGTGTCTGAATAAATGGTTTACTTCTACCTTATATGTGGAGAGACTCCTATATTTTGCAATATGGAACCACATAGGCATTTTGACAATTATCATCTGTATTGTGATTATTGCCTTGCTAATACACAAGTCCAACACTCTCCCATAAAAAGGTACACTACTACTACTACTAGTTCTATTATTACTAGTACTGTGACAACTACTAGTTCTATTACTAGTACTACTACTCCTAGTTCTATTGTTACTACTACTAGTGGCAATACTATAACTACTACTAGTTCTATTACTAGTACTACTACTATGAGTACTAATAGTTCTATTACTAGTACTACTATGACTATTAGTTCTATTACTACTACCACTACTACTTTTATTACTATTACTACCAGTACTATTACTGATAAAAGATACTGAACTATTTGCTTCATGGCAATATGACAAAAAGATATCTTTGGGATGGATCTTGGCCATACTGCATACAGGAAGCATTATATGCATGTATGCACAATCCCCCTAAAAAGTACATTAAGGGAACACTTTGTAAGGTATTTTTATAATTTGGCAATAGTCAGTTCTTTATTTGAATATGCAAGTACAAATAAAAGGGAAACACTTTGTAAGGTATTTTTATAACTTGGCAATAGTCAGTTCTTTATTTGAATATACAAGTACCAATAAAAGGCACTGCTATTTGAATTCCTACATACCAAGATGAACTTGGAAAACAGGGGCAGCATTTAAACTGTCCTTAATAAGTTATAACACTATGTCTAATAGGATCAGTCTAGGATTCTGCAGCTTAAAAAAGGTATACAAACAACTTGCAGAATGAATGGACTGGAATATCATTGTGTCATTTAAAAACTTGGGAAGACTTCTTTGAACTGCTTCTGTGTAAGAGGAGCAGAACTAGAGGTGACTTGTAACATGTTGTGAATAAATACTCAAGAATAATTTGATGGAGCTAGCATTTTGTAAAAACAAAACAAAACAAAAAATTATACACTTTCTCTCAATTTTGAAACATTTCCTTTTCTCTGACCTGAACATATTGTCAGGTTGTTGTTCTTATACCTACTGATACAGGTATTTTCACAAACCTAGACTTCTCACCACTTCTTTCCAATCCCTTAATAATACCTACAGAAGTTACAAGTTAGTTTCCACATGTACATATGAGGAAGCCATGTTTGTACTCAATATGTTCCCATGTAACCATTAAGTGGAGAAGTTGTCAATGATTTTTGAAAATTTGTGAGAATAACTGATATCTGTGTGTGTGAGTGTGTGTTAAGTGTAGGTCACTTAAACTTTTTGAACTTCAGTTTTTTCATTTGTAAAATTGGGATTTGGGTCTTTGTGAGGCTCAAATGAGATTACTTATGTGAAATGCTTTGCAAACTTTAAGGCTTTTTAGAAATATGAGTTATATAATCTCTTCTGAGCCTCACAACAAGCCTGGAAGGCTATCCATATTTTACAAATGAGAAAACTGAGAGTCAAAGAAGTTAAGTGACTTGGCCATGCTCACACAGCCAGTAAGTATCACTGGAGAGGACTTAAACTGAGGTATTCACCCCCCAGAATTATTTATGTCAGAGTCTTAAAATATTATTTAATAAAATAAATATTTATGTATGTGTGCCTTTATAAACATATATGTTTATATATGTGAAATTAAAAATTTTTCCCATTTCCTTGTTTTTCCCCTTGTACTCTGATATTGTTAGGTGTGGTTATGTAACTTCTTCATATCCCAGTAATAAATGAAGAGGTTTATGTTGATTGTATACCTCTAAAACCTGAGAGAAATAAGACTGTTCAAGTGAATATTGCCCATCTACATTATGATAATTTATGCATGGAAGATACACAATTCATTTCTCTACTCAAGCAAATGGATAGAAAGGTAGAAGTGATTTGAAGGATAACAAGGCCCACAGCATGTGTCATTTAGGATCTTCTGCCTTTAAGCCTGCGTTTCTTAGCACAGACAAGTAAAGTTAAATTATACTTTCAATGCCAGTTACTAGTTCTGGAAATGACCTTTTTATAAAACTGATTAATATTCTCAAACTCACCTGAATTGTTCGTATGAAGGCTACTGTTACTCGCTCCTCAAATTCATTCAAGGGAGTGTAAAGATTGAGGATTTTGACAATCTGTTGCAATAAAAAAATATTGGTCACAAAAGAGGTAACCCTCTGAACCTGTAGAAAACCTCAAAGAATGGACTTCGGTACCCAATACAAATTAAATCTCAAATCCAGACCCAAATTAGGAGTGGACAATAGAGTCTGGGCTAAACCTGTCACCTATCAATAAAATTCTCACACAAAATGCAACCCCAATCTCCCCCAAATGCCATTTATTTTTATGCAAATCAATGTTTTTGGAGGCAAATGTCACTTTTTTTTGCCAAGTAGCCAGAATTTGTTTTCAAAAGCATTTGTATTTTTAACTAAAAGTTTGTAAGTATAGCTATTTGGAGTCCTCTCTGTTTCACTTTTAAAAATTAGAAAAATTCTTTACTTCTTGATCTAGAATGTATTTGCATCATAGTATTGAGTCACCTGCTTTGTAACAGCTCTATCTCCTCCAACCATGGGGCTTTGCTTTGCAATTACTGAGTTTTAAAGGCAAGCATAGCAACCTTTTGAAAACAGGGCTGTTAGCATCCCAACTTTCATCCAAACTAAGGCACGCCAGATGATGGCTCTGCCAGCCTAGAAGCAGCCTATGACAGTCCCATACCTGCTGTGTACTGAGTGACGTGCATAAGGTGCAAATGGCCTCAGCATCTTCAGGAGTTTTCTTTTTTAACTGCAGGAGCTGTGCTGCATGGATCAAAGGTTCCATCGTCTCTGCTGCTCCGCTCTGGTGGAGATTCTTCCCTCGAAGCCACTCCTCAAGCTGGCTTATATTATACCTAGATGTGTAAGTCAAAAATAAATAATGGAGGTGGTACGGTATATAGAGGACTGGGCTTGGAGTCAGGACTACCTGAGTTTAAACCCATCTCTAGACACTTACTAGCTATGTGACCCTGGGCAAGTCAATTTATCTTTTTTTTTTGCCTTGGTTTCCTCAGTAAAATGGAAATAATAATAGTATCCACCTCCCAGCGTTGTTGTGAGGATTAAATGACATGATATTTGTAAAGCACTTAGCATAGCGCCTGGCAAAGAGTAGGTGCTAAATAAATGCTTGCTTTTTCTCTCCTCCCTCTCCCTCTGTCTCTGTCTTCCTTTCTGCCTTCCTTCCCTTTCTCCCTTCTCAATGTCTCAGTACTGTCTTTCCCATTGCTGCAGGAATTTTATTTGGTCAACGGTCTAAGATACAAATTGGATTTTGGTCAGCAAAGGTTCCAGGGCTGAGGTGTCCAGATGTCCACTTCTCTGCTGCTCACTAATGCCAGATTGTTGATGGCACATGTGCACAAACATGGCACTGCTGTCTTTAATGTTGTTTTGCCTGATGCCTTCTTTTCACAAAGCCAATTCATAAACTAAATTGGAGTCCTCTGCCTTTGGCTTGGAGGAGGGAAACCTTAATCATCTCAGCTTGGCACAGTGGAAAGAGCACCGGATTTGGAGTCCGAGTACCTAGATTTAAACTTTGGCTCTGCCACTTAGTCCTATGTGAATTTTAGCCAATGATTCACTTCTCCTTGCCTCAGCTTCTTCTGTAAAATGAATGGGCTAGACTCCCTTCCAGCGCTAAGTCCATTGACACTTCTTTGAACTTTAAAAGTCATATATTAGTTATTAGAGAAAGGGGTATCAGTCTCAGAATATCTGAGACCAAAAAAAGGACATACAATACAACTGAAAGAATGGTTGTTTACATAAAAATAATTGCCCAACTTGTTTTAAGTAGCAGGTATCTATGTACACTTCAGTGTTTGTTCCCAGATAAAAGATTACTTGACAGATGGGGATAGGAGCAAAGAAAAAGCCAGATTATTGGGAACCATTGCCTATTGAAAACCAGGAAAAGAAAGTATCTTTCCAGCTCCAGTTTATGTGTTATCTTCCCCATTTGAATGTAAGTTCCTCGAGGTCTATCTATCTCGCTTCTGTTTGTATCCTTAATACTTTGCACTGTGTCTGGCACACGGTAAGCAATAAGTAATAGTAATCACAGTAATAAAAAATAATAAATGATATATCTGTAAATAAGTATGATAAAAAAGGAATTCTATAATTATTGAATTTACCACCCATCTATAAGTAAATGAAAAAAATGAATATAATTCAGTTTAGGCAAGTCTGGCCCGATTTTATGGAAACCAGTTGGTGCACATTTTAGGAACACATCTATCATTTACAATGATGCATACTTCTGAACTGGCCATTCTAGAACTGAAATCATTAATAGAGCAGTACGTGTGTAAAGGAAGGTCTCATGAGCTCTAAACCATTGTACAGCAAGTTCTTTTCTCATCTGAAGACTCTTTAAATCATTATTCATTTTGACATAGTTGTAAGCTTGTATTTTTTCTCATCTGATCTTTTCACTCTGCATTACTTCCTTTCTACTACACCTATTTCTATGTCTTTAAATTCTTCACGTCTTTTTTTTTTTTTGGATCCAGTCCTGCAATTTCAACAGTGTGTGTGAGGAGTAAGGCTATAGAAATTCTCTCCATCAATTATATCCATAACTCACTTGTAACTTATGGTCTTTGAAAGTTGCCCAGAGACACTAATGCACTGCTGGTGGACTTGTGAATTGTTCCAAACATTCTGGAAAGCAATTTGGAACTATGCCCAAAGGGCAATCAAACTTCACATAACCTTTGATCCAGCAATACCACTACTAGTTCTATATGCCAAAGAGATCACAAAAAGGGCAAAGGGACCGACATGTAAAAAAAATATTTATAGCAGCTCTTGTTGCGTTGGCAAAGAATTGGAAATTGAGGGGAATGCCCATCATTTGGGAAATGGCTGAACAAGTTGTGGTATGTACTGATGAGCAGGCAGATTTCAGAAAAACCGGAAAAGACATACATGAATTGCTAGAAAGTGAAGTGGAGAGAACCAGAAGAACATCGTACTCAGTATCAGCAACATTGTGCAATGATAAACTATGAACAACTCAGCTCTTCTCAGCCATACAATGATCCAAGACAATTTCAAAGGGCTCATGATGAAAAATGCTATCCATATGGATAGAAAGAAGTCATAGAGTCTGAATACGGATTGAAGAATAATATTTTCACTTGATTTTTTTGTGCTCTTCTTTTGGTCTTTTTTTGCAACATGACTAATATGGAAATATATTTTACATGATTGTACATACACAATGTATATCAAGTTGCTTACTTTCTTAGGGAGGGGTGGTGAGAGAGGGAAGAAAAAAATTTGAAACACAAAATTAAAAAAAAAGAATGTTAAAAATTGTCTTTATATATAACTGGAAAAAAATAACATTAAAAAAAGAAAAGAAACTTGCCCAGAACACCTAGTGACTTTTCTATATTTGCACCACTGGTATGTGACAGAGACGGCCTTGAACTATCTTCTTGCGTCAAAAATTTGTTCTCTATTCACTATAACACAAAGCTTCTTATGTGCCAAAATTTGATCAGTTATCCATTAATTACTGGATACACAGATTGCTTCCATTTTTTCCCAATTTGAATAAATGAATATTTTTGTAGAGATAGTCTTCTTTTCTATTTCAATAATATCCTTAGGGCATAATCCTCAGGGATCAGTGAATCAAAGGCATGTATAATTTTGTAGCTCTTATTATATGTTACCAGATAGTGTTCAAATCCAATTAATCCAATATTTATTAATTACCTACTGCATTATGTTAAAGATATTATGTTAGGCTCTGGGGATACAAAGATAGAAAACAAAAAACATGTCCTTCTCCTCAAGGAGCATATGTTCGAGGCATATAATCATTCCAACAAAGATTGTACCAAATTTGTTGTGCCACCCACAGTATAATAGGATGCTTGTTTTTAGATACCCCAACAGTGAATTTATTGTTTTAGGCTACTTTTGCCAATTTTATAGATACAAGAGGGTATTCACATCATTTTATTTTTATTTCTCATTTAAAATTTTTTTCTTAGGTGGTAGTTGTATTTTTTTTTAAATTTGAGAACTGATTATCCATCTTTTTGATCACTAATTCATTGGAGATTCATTGTATATTTTGAATGTCAGATTTATATCTGAAAATATTTTAGAACTTTGCTTTTTGTTAATGAGGTTTTATTTTTTTCCTTTCTATTCTGGATTCATCATCTTTAGTAACTTAAAACTTCCATTTTTAAAATATCTCAACTCATTTACAGTCTTCTACAATTTAAAAAATTTATTAAATATATATAAACATTTTTCTCCTCTACACAATTATAACTGATAGATATAACATTATTTTATTCTAGTTTTTTAAAAAATGAAGTTTCTCTATTTGAAATTTTTAACAGTCTCTGTGGCAATATGTAGCTTTGATCCCTCAACTTTTTCACCCCACATTGCTATCCAACTTTTCTAATAGTTTTTTATCGAAAATTGATTTCTTTTCTAGTGCTTTGGTGTCTGTAATAATTTATCATGCACTAGTATATTGTATGATTTTGGTTCCAATTCTCAATTACCTATTCTGTTCCAGTGATTTATTTTTCTATTTTAAAATCTGGAACCAGATGGTTTTGATCTTTGCTGCTTTATGGATATCATCGGAGAGCTAGTAGTGTGAGGACTCCTTCCTCACTATTTAGGGTAATTTTCCTAATATTCATGTGTATTTATTATTCTGTATACATTTTGTTATCACTTGATCAAATCCTAATGAAATTGTCCATTGATATTTCAATTGATATTGTGTTAGATCTACAGAATAATTTAGGTAATAATTCCATCTTCATGGTGTTGATTGGTTCTATCCATGTACACAGACTCTCCAATTACTTAATCATTAATTTTCTGCTAAAGCTATTTTATTTTTATCTTTATAGACAGGTAAATGTCAAATGGTCAATTTCCCAGCTCTGGAAAGCCATGGCATTTTGGCTTTCTTTTTCAGGGATAAAGCATCTAAGCACAGTACCTCACTCACAGGAAGGACTTAAATGTTTGCTCAACTGAGTTAAAGTTCCTGCTTTGTGGTTAGAGAGTGGGAAACTTGTGGCATCAGTTGTTGCTGTGTGCACTGTGGATACCCCTCTCCTTGGCCCTTAACTTACCGGAGTTGCATGCCTGTGCTCCAAGAACAGACATCCTTCCTCAGGAGGAGGTTGTTAAGAGCCACAGCATTGATCATATAGAAGAGCTGCTTAAACACCTGCTGGATGATCTCAGGATCCAGGCCCTGGTCACACATCACACTGTGAAAGGAATTCATCTGGCGTATGATGGCATCCAGGCTATAGGAATTGTCCCCGTCCACCATGCTGGAAGACCGCTTCCTGTAGCCTGTTGGTTTCACTCCTGACAAACCCTGAATGCTTTCATTTTCCAACATGGCAGACACTAGGAGGAAAATAACAAGTGGGCTGAAAGATTTTCCCTATGAAACAAGATAACCCATTCTTATATCATGTGGATTTTTCCAGTTACTCTGGATTTTGGTATGGGACACCAGAACAATACCTAAGGACACAAAATTTAAAAACACACCTGTACTTGAAAATGGCTAGGTGGTACAGTGGATAGAGCACTGGACCTAGAGTCAGGAAGAACCAAGTTCAAATTTGGCTTTAGATATAGCTGTGTGATGACTGTGGGCATGCCACTTAACCTCTGTCTGCTTCAGTTTCTTCATTTATAAAACAGGGATAATAATAACATCTACTGCCCAGAGTTGTCATGAGGATAAAGTGAGATATTTGTAAAAAGCTATGAAAACCTTAAAGTGCCATGTACATGTTTGTTATTAATATGATTATAATGTCCTACTATATAATATTACGTCCAACTCATCCTTGGCATGGAAATTCTTACCCAAGAGTCTCCATGAATTTAAAAGGGCTAAGACATGAGCTCTGGAGAGATATCTAAGGATAAAGAGAAGTAAAGACTGCCAAATACTATACAATGGGAGGTAGGTCTTTCCAATAGCCCTCTGAGCTTCAGGAAATAGGCGAGAGGGATTAGAGAGAAGTCACTGATTAATTATATTGACTTTGGGAGCATCTAAGACAAGTTATTTAACTGGTAATTCAGTTCCCCTGCCTTGTGAAATAGACTAAATTAGAATTTTGCTATAATATAGCTTATTATGAGGAAGAATATGTTATGAGGTGGGTTCTTTTAGGAGCTTCTTTGTCCAGGGAACAGAAAACACTTTCATTTCATTTCATGGAAACATGGCTTGGACTCCTAAAGAAAGGTAGATTAAAAATGACAACAACAAGAAAGATGAGAGTCCTGACAATTAACTTCTGTACATGCGTATAGCCTGAAGTATGAAAGTGATAGCATCTAGAACAAAGGTATTTAACCGAGAGTCTAAGAAATTGGTTGTTTTTTTTCTTTAAGAATTATTTTTCAATATAATTGGTTTACTTTGTAATTTTAAGTTTTCTATTTTATTCAGTTAAAAAATTATTCTTTTCTTTTTTTTTTTTTTTTTTTTTTTTGCACAGGGGAAAGCAGGGCAATTGGGGTTAAATGACTTGCCCAAGGTCTGACAGCTAGCAAGGGTGTCAAGTGTCTGAGGCCGAATTGGAACTCAAGTCCTCCTGACTCCAGAGCTGGTGCCATACTCACTGCGCCACCTAGCTGCCCCTAGTTAAAAAATTATTCTGAGAAGGACCCCATAGGCTTCACCCGACTGTCACAAGAAAAGTTAAGAACCCCCAATCTAGAAAGTCCCATTCAGTCTTTCTGGAATTTGAAAATGTAAATCTCCTTCTTTCTTAGCTCTGAATCTTAGGTAATCCTTTTCACACTGCTCTCTGGCTATGTGCCTTTTATAACAGAGTAGGTATGTAATAAATAAGCAACTAGGTAGAGAGTGGTGGAATACTGAGCCTGGGGTCAGGGAGACCTCAGTTCAAATCTTGCCTCAGATGTTTCCTAGATATGCGATCTTGGGTAAGTCATTTAACCCTTCTCGGCCTCAGTTTCCTCATGTGTAAAATGGGGATAATAATAGCACCTCCCTTCCAGGGTTGCGGTGAGGATAAAATAAGACGCTATTTGTAAAGCATTTTGCAAACTTTAAAGCACTATATAAAAGCTATTATTATTATTATTATTATTATTATGATAAATATCTGTTAATTATTTAAATTAAATATATTCAATTAAATATCTGTTAAATAGCTCAAATTAAAATAGCGTTTATATAGCATCGTATGGTTTATAAAGTGTAGTTTTCTTTGAGACAATCTTGAGAGATTATTATCTCCATTTTACAGATGAGGCCAAAGGGTCAGAGAAGTGAAGGGAAGTATTTATGTTAATGCTGCTATTAAGTGTCACACCCAGGACTAGAACCCAGGACTTCTAGCTCTGAATCCAGGGTTCTTTCTATTAAATCACTGTACACCTCCAATAAAAGGGAACACAATTCCTGGGCCAGTCGTCTCCTGAGTGACTGGGGCAGTCACACCTCCCCAGACTAACCAGGAAGGTGAATGTTCATCTCTGGTCTCTCAGAGAGACACTTCGGTGCTCTCTGACAGGGTGATGAATAGTTAACATCCTCTCTGCACAGGTGACGCGGGTCTAGGTGCAGTGTGGTTCCAATATCATACTTCAAAATATAACCACATACAAGGCTAATACCACGCAGTTACTAATCCTGTTGGGAGTTTATAAAGATTTTTTTTCAACTCTATTTGTCAAAACATATATAAATAGTATTTTGAAAAGGGAGTGTTGAAGCGAATACTAGAACCCTTGCACAAGGCAGGTCTTGTTTTTCCTTAAACATAATGCACATTTGCTTGGAAAAAAACTGCAGTACTCTCTGGGGACTCTCCCTGTATCTGTTGCATAAGCTTTTCTGAGTGGTGGCAACATGGAGCAGGTTACCCTTCGCCTCAGTTCCAAACCTCACAGTAGTATGAGTTGCATAATACCCACTTACCTATCATTGGTTGCAACATGCCTTCTGCTATCTTAATGAGCTGCTGGTAAATCTGGATGGAGAGATCACTTAGGACTTGGCGGTATTCAGTGAGGTCAAAATTCTTAAGACAGTGTTCATTCTGTTTGGGGGTGTTCTGGGTCATGAAGCCCTGGTGGGAGAAAATACATTGGGAGAGTTTATTTATCTGCCAGGATGACAGCCAGTCCTCTGCTCTTTGGACCATGGTTGCCTCTGAGAGCCCCTCATTCCCTTGGTTCCATACTTGTAAAAAAAATCAGCTATAATATTCTAATGTTAGCGCTTAGATGCTGTTCATGCAACGTATAAAAGAATACGAAAGAAAAATCGTAGAATTTTGCACCTGGGAGGGACCTCAGCAACCCTTTAGCTTACCCTCTTTTTTATAGGGATGAGAAAACAATGGCATGGAGAATTCGAATAACCTACCCCAAGTCACTGAGCTGGCAAAGTTGGGAAGAGAACCCAAGGAAGATGGCATGTTAAATGCTATGGCCTAAGTATGAAAAGTCACAGGATCACAGATTTAAAGTTATTAGTGACCTCAAGAGTCATTCTAGTCTAGTCCCTTCATTTGACAGATGAGAAAACAGAGGCCCAGAGACATGAACTGGCTTCTCCCAGGTCACAAAGTTATTAATTAGCAGAGGGGTGATTTGAATTCAGGCCTTCTGATTCCACACCTGGCATGTTTTGCACCATAGTCTGGAATTTCTTGTTTTGGCAAAAGCTGAAAAGGTCTCTGGTCTCAGACCATTAGACATTCTTAATATGTGTTCTTCCTGACAATTTAAGTATATGGGAGAGAGATTCACTCTTGTCCAGGGGCTTCCCAGGAAAGCCCCTGAAAGAGTGGGTTAGCAATGCTTTACCTACTGCCCATCTTTCTAAAGTCTTAATTTGCTTCAGGAGGTTACATCTAGAGACTTTCTAGATTAGTGGCTAGGTAAACTGCAGCTGGAGGGTCAAATTCAGACTGCAGCTTGTTTTTGTAGAGCCTGGAGATAAGAATACAATACAATAAAGCTTTATTTTAAAATGCAAAAAAACATTCTTTGCTCGAGGATTATACAAAAGCAGGCTGGTGCGCCAGGCCTGCAGATGCCTATATCATCTGGGCTACCTGACAGAGGGATACGACACAAATATATATCATATGGAAAGACATAGAACATGTGTATTCTGACCCTCCTGCTCATTAATGGGCTGCTCTAGAACTCTGGCTGTGGTCCAAAGCACATGGACCACCAGAGTTCAGGATTCTACTGATATTTCAGTGTGGTTGTCCATCCTTTTCTTGTTAGAAGACAATATGGTATGGAAGAATGACTTTTTTTTTCCTTAAGGGAAGACAGTAAAGCTATCTCTTAATAAGACCTTGAATTAATGCTAGAAGTGACCTTAGAGAGCCATTCCTTCATTTAACAGAAAAAGAAATGGAATCTGAGAGAAAGGAACTGGTTTGCCCAAAGTCATCCAACAATAATGAGCAGAGATGGAATCAAAACCAGATCCCATGAATTTAAATCCAGAGCTCTTCCACAAGCTCTATGATGGGAACCAAGCTTCCCTTACCATTTCATCTGTTCCTTTTAAAACACCATCTGAAAACATCCACATATCCTTCTGTGTGCTGTCCAAGCTAACCATGGGACAACCTTAGCTCATTTGACATGCTGAGGGAGGCAATCTGGGAAAAGATTCCACTATCAGCTGAAGTTAGGTGATGCTTTATTGTAAAGAACAAATTTTTCAGTGCCTGGAGGTCAGGGTGCAGCCAATTTAACAAAAATTCAAGACATTTTTTAAAAAGTACATGGTAAGCTTTGCTAAAGCCATGGTGTTGTAGTTAAGACAGCTGGCCTCAGAATCTGTAAAAGTGGGGCTTTAGTCCAGACATATAGTATCTACAATGGAGCTAGGAAAAGTCATTTATCGTATCAGTGGCCCAGGCAACGCTCAAGAATATAAGTTGTAAAACAGCTGTCAATCTGCATTGGTAGAGAGAATTTCTCTACTTGGAGGTCTGTACACCAGTCTAGACATCAGAGATTTAGATAAAAAACATTACACACACACACACACACACACACACATACACACACACACACCCTTTCTCTGATGCCTCATTGTGGCATAGAAGTGATCCTGGGTTCTTAAAAGGTTATGCTTGTGGAACACAAATGGTTTCTACCAGTTTAGAAAGGGTTCAAAAAGTTGATTAGACCAGCTCAGCTTAGGTTTGGGAGACTGACTCATGACCAGTGTTGCTGTAGGGCAATGATATTTCTTTACTTTCTTACTTTCCCTACTTCTTTCATCTTTTCTCCCATCTTTTTTCCCCTCCTCCCCTCTTCTCTTTCTCCTTCTACCCCCTCCTTTTCTTCTCTTTCCTTCTCTTCTTTTCTCTCCCTCTGCCTCTCAATACTGATGTATTTGGTAGACTCTGACTGTAATGTCCTTCTTTTACCTCATCCCCACTGTATTGCTTCAGGCAATGAAGAAGGCGGCATGTATTAGATAACCAAAAGGATGTCATCTCGAAGTCATCATTGTGCTTCTGGAAGGGAAAAGAAATTTACTGAATAATTGTTGTCTATCTATTTTAAAATTATTTTTAATCTTTTTATTATTTGAATAATATTACATATGATCTATTTATCTTATTATTATTTTATCTTATTCTCTTACAATTTTATTCCATTTTCACCCCACTGTGCCTGTTTCTCAGTGGTTTCTACATTGTTATCCATTAGGGCTTTAATTAGATAATGATAACCCAAAGATGAGGCTACTATCAAGAAGTTATTTGATTGAGTTGAGCTGTTTCTCTAGTCACAAGGGTAAGTTTTTAGAAAATGCCTCTCTCTCACCCAGTCCCCCAGGGGCACACATCTGTAAGACAGCTGTTTAGTGTTAAGGGTGCTATCCATGGCAGTAGAAAAATATGACATTAACTGGGCATATGCAAGGTTTGCACCTATGGCACAGTCCTTCCAAACCCCATACTTTAACCAACTGAGTTAATGCCAGCCAGATAACTCATATATATGTAGTGCTATAAGGTTTACAGAGCATTTTCTTTCCAACCACAATAAAGAATACAGTTATCCCTTCCACATCATGAGGAATAGGGGTGCAAAGCCTCCTCAATCTGGAAAATCTGTGTAAACTTTTTTGGCCTTCCCTTCATACCAGAAAAGAATATTATGGTATTAAAAGATAAAACATGTTGATATTATATAATACCGTATGTATATTTTATGCATTTCTGAGTTTCTAAACTTTTTCTGTCATTTGCTGGCCTTCACATGTCATCTGCAGCTTCTGCAAAACTCCCCCCAAAATCTCCATTTAATTTCTTATGCCAACCTGTGATATATTGAAACTACAATGGGGAAAGTTGTGATGTGGAAGGGTAAGAAGACACGAAGGCCATAATGGCTGTATATAGAAGAACCAAGAGTAGTTGTACACAGAAGAGGCCAAATAAGTATTGTAACACACCAAATGGTAATATCCATTATCCAACTATGAAGGTGACAGCAAGACTATGTAGATATTGCTTGCATGTCTGTGGGATTTACACTGGTAGCTTGTAAAAACACATGGTCTTTGGGATCCACCATTCAGGAAGGAGCCTCAGAACAACCACAAGTAGAGAGATGGTTGGTTCCCAGAAGTCAGAGAAAGTAAAAATGCCAATATCTATTGGCCCTCTCTTGTGTCTATCAGCTAAGCCAACAACTGTAAAGCTAGGGCAGGATTACAAATTCAGCCAGCGAAATAATAGTAACATATAGTGGGTCCCAAAATTCAGAAAAATTCAGCCAAGGAGATAATAGTAACACATAGTGGATTTCAAAAGTCTTAGTGCACTTTTAAGCTAAGACTTTTGGGATACTGTATAGAAAATTAAGGTTTGCTGGGAAGTCTTATATGAACTGAAACAAAGTGAAGTGAGCAGAAACAGAAGAACAACGAAAACAGTGACATTGAAACAATGATCAACCGTGAAAGATTTTGCTATTCTGATCAATACAATGATCTAAGACAATCCCAAAGGATTCATGATGAAAAATGCTATTCACCTCCAGAAAGAGAACTGATGATCTCTTGAGTACAGATTGAAGCATACTTTTTTCACTTTATTTTTCACGTGTGTGTTTGTGTGTGTGTATGTGTATTCTTTGGAACAAGGGTAATGTGGAAATACGTCTAAGTTTGCCTTCTCAAAGGATCATGGAGGAGCAGGAGAGAATTTGGGACTCAAAATTTTTAAAAATGAATGTTAATTTTTAAAGTGTAATTGGGAAATATTTAATGAAATAAGTAAAAATATATTTAAAAAAAGAAAATTAACATTTGCAAGTGCTTTTCTCATAACAACTCTGTGAGGCAGGTGGTAAAAATATCATAATCCCCATTTTTACAGACAAGGAATTTGTTTTACACTTAAAATGTGAGTATTCCCCAAGATTATGTACTTTGCCCTCTCTTCTCTTCCCTAGCAATCTCTTTCATTCATATAGCTTCAACTACTGTCTCTATGAAGGTGATGCCCAAACTTAGATTTCCGACCTCCCTTCTGAGCTCTATGCCTGCATTTTCAGCTGCCAACAGAAGAACTCCATCTGGATATGCCATCTGCACCTCAAATTCCAAAATTCAGCTAATCAATCTCTTCTTGCAAACCTGTTCTTCCTTCTGACTTCATTATGCCTCTCTGTGGCACTGCTATTCACTCAGCTTTAGGGTTATTTTTGATTCTTTCCTCTCTTGCCTCTCATATCCCCAAAGTTACCAAGTCTTATTGGCTCCTTTTCTGCCATTTCCCCCCATCTCCTCCTCCCTATTCCTACCACCACCACCCTGGTATAGATCCTCATTACCACCTGCACACACAACTGCAATAACCTCCTATCAGGTCTTCTTGTTGCCATTTTCCTTCCCTTTCTCTTCCTTCAATATGGCTTCATATCCTTGACAAAATAATCTTTTCAATGAATAGATTGCTTGGCTCAAAAATCTTAAGTGGTTCCCTATGGTCTTCTATATAAGTCCAAACTCCTTAGCCTAGCATTCAACATCCTCTATAGTCAGCGTCACCCTCTTTCCAGCCTTAACTACTACACACTTCAACCAAACTAGTCTACTCTCTGTAAAGAGTAACCCAAACACTCAATGAACCTTCCTGCCCCCATGACTTTGCTGATACTATTGTCTTTGCCTAGGAATATCATTCCTTCTTCTCTTTTCTCATCAATTAGTCAGCATTTATTAAACTATTCTTTTAATAATAATTCACATTTGTATGATGCTCTAAAGCTTGCAAAGTTCTTTACATATATTACCTCAATTGATCTTCAAAGCCCAACTCAAATTCCTCCTCCTCCTCCTCAATGAAAACTTCCCTGGGGATTCACCTGTTGCTAACAATTTGCACCCACCCACCAACCTCACAAAGTACTTAGTTTTGCATGTCATTCATGTATGGTTGTATATTATCATAATCTCTGTGTTTGTGCCATATGCAGCACCCTTTTTAAGTACTTTATTTTTTGGTCTCCCCAGTGCCTAGAAGAAGGCTTTGCACAAAACAGGTGCTTAAAAATATTTGTTGAATGAATTAATGAATGGATGAATATCTGGTTTCATAGACAATAGCATATTCGAAGCAATAAAATGGAAGAGGGTGAGAAGGAGAGTTAGAAATCAGGTACCATTTCAGCTGGACAACTAACAGTCAAATATCACAGGAGCAGGCAAACTCATAAGCAGACACAGAATTGAAATACAATAATGTATGTTCATGACAGTGGCCATGAATCATCCCTAAAAGGTGATATTCCTTTCAGTATTATCAGTTTTAGGAAGCAGGAAAGTATGTGGTCCATTTTTAGACAGATTTCCCTTAGAAAGGTTTAAAACATAAATTGTGATACTTGGAGAGGTTCAGTTTCTATTAGCTGAAAGATGAGTTTATGTGGAACCCTTGTTCATCAAGGATGGTGACTATACAAGAGGTGTATAGCTAGGTCATTTGCCTGTGAAGAAGGAGGCTTCTAAGACACTCTCCCCCTCAAAGTCTAGGCAGGCTGAGTTCTCTCCATTTATTTTGAATACGAGATTTCCTGAACAGTTAGTTACCTTTAGTACTTTTTTGATACCATTGATGGTTGAGGTGAGCAGGGAATGCACTTTAAGGTCATCGTTGACATAATCTGCGTGTCTGATACACATGTAGAGGATGTAAGCAGGAAGACATGGAACCGTGCCTGACAGAGTCTGGGGTTTCAGATCTATGCAAAGAAAGAGAAACACAGGAGTTACAATTGGGAGGAAACCTGGGATTGCTACAGTCTTGGCTCACCATGGAAATAAATGTTGTAAATACAAGAGTAAATTCAATTTAAACCTTAAATGGTTAAATTTATGAGAGGTAAGGAGTGGGGCAGACAGACCACATCAGTATCCCACTTTGCTGTTATAACTGCTGCTAGCATTCCTGGAGGAAGGAGCTGAACAAGTCCATAAATAAACCTGAAGCCACTTTATAGATTCCACAGCAGCCTCTCGGCATGTCAGTCTTTTTATTCTGCCCTCTCTCCTTATACTGCCCTAGGCTCAAGAACTCACACAATAGGTCACCACACTCATTTCAAGATAGCGTGTGGGTACATATTTACCCTAAAGAAGTTTCAGCAACTTTACTATCTAGAGTTTTTGGCAAGCCTAGATTTCCTAGCAAGTGCTACTGTACAGAATTAATTCACCTAGGAATTATTCTGGATTTATTTTTAAACCTCTTTTCATTGTTTGGACTGCAATGTTCAGGTGTTCTCTCTGGCCTTTCAGTTTTATACTAGAAGGGTAAGCAAGCATGACACTCACAGATCCTTGGTGCGCTTGTGCATCAAGAAATTAGTTTCCAGGCAAAGAAAAGGCTTATATAACCAAAGACATAAATTGAAGATAAAGCTAGCTTCCAAGCCTGCCCTGGAAAAATCTCCAGGCCATGAAATTACTTTCCATTTGGCCACCTAACTCTCATATCTGCATTCTCTTCATATTTGCCTTCTTCTTCTCATCAGAAGTTGACATAATCTCCTTTAGCAGATGGGAATAACAACCACAGCAAGATTTTTAAAGTGCCTTACACACATACGATCTCATTTGATCCTCCCCAACAACTCTGTGAGATTGGTACTACTGTTCTTTCCATTTTCCAGATAAGGAAACTGAGGTTCAAAAAGGTAAAATCATTTGCTCAGGGTCACACAGCTAGTAAGTGCCCGAGGCAGAATTTGAATCCAGGTCTTCACGACTCAAAGTCCAACTTTCTATCTACAACACCTTGCTGCAAGTCTGGTGTGCCAAGGTATGATAAAGGGGTCTAGCCGCAAAGGTAGTGTGATTCTGCCGGGTGCTGGGAGCGGCTAAGGACTGAGCTCTTCCTCCTTTGATGGAATTGCATGTACTAATTGTCTTAGTGATTCAACCATTGTCTACAGTCTTGTGGCAACTTTGACATTATTAATATTTAATGTGTGTTTTTTAGTGGCTGTCTTATACTCATTTACTTGTGTCTATATTTTTCTTCTGCTTCTTTCTCCTCCCAATCCAGAATCCGATGCAATGTTGAATGTAAAGTTAGATGTTTAATGTACATTTGTTGCTTAACCGAAGAGAAGCTCTTTTGAGACACATTATAGGAGAGAGCTAATTAAATTCCCTAAGTAAGTTAATAGGTTAGTCATAATGTCTACTCTTCCTACACACTAGTCACTTACACGGGACTGCTTTATGCTTTCTAAGCACCAAATACAAGTAGGATTCATTTTGTTAGTGTCCTTTTCTTTCTTAATTTGACATGATGGGCTTAAGAATCTCACATTTTATCTTAATGTGCCAAACTGCCAAGAGTTACATAAAGGTAGAGTTTTAAAACCAATATTCAGCCTCTATATATTATCCTATGTTAATGCCACATTTAATGACTGAGCAAACCTTCATCTCTGGACCCACTGGGAAAAACTCATTTTTATAAGAGGTGCTAGGCCAGGCCATAGACTTAAAAGGTATGAAAAAATGCAAACCCACACACCAAACAACTAGACTGTAAACCCCTTGTGGGCAGGTTTGTGTATTACACCCCTTATCCATCCCCACAGAACCTAGGAGAGTAGGTGTTCAATACATTCTTTCTGGCCGATAGATGAATGATCATCTCTGGAAGTGGTATAACACTGTCTTCCTGCCCTCTCCTCTTCCTCTCCTTTCTTTTGAGATCAGGTCTCCTATCTTGCCCAGGATGGAAGTACAGGGGCTCCTCATGGGCCCAGTCCCACTTTTATCATCCTGGGAGCTTTGACCTGCTCTGTTTCCAACCTGGGCTGGTTTGTCCCTCCTTGGGTATCCTGGAGGCCCTCTGCTCCTGAAGGGCTCATCATATTGGTGCCAGACATAGTACATCCAATTGGCTTGGCCCACTACAACCTGGAACTCCCAGACTCGAGAGAACTGCCAGCTTCCACCTCCCTAGTAAAGATTACAGGAGTCCACCACCATGTAGGCCACTGTTATACTTTCCAAAGCTCTTTCATCTCTCTTATTCATTTGACCTTCATAATAGCCATATGATGCAAATATTTCATATTATCTTCCCTTTATATGAGAATATAAAGATATAGAGATATAAAATAATAGAGATACTAAATTTCCCCTAAGTACTGCTTTGGCTGTATCCCATATATTTTAGTACGTTGTTTCATTGTTGTCATTCTCTTTAATGAAATTATTTATTTTTCCTAGAATGTATTCTTTGACCCCCTAGTTCTTTAGGATTAGATTATTTAGTTTCCAATTAATTTTAATCAATCTATCCATGGCTCTTTATTGAATGCAATTTTTATGGCATCATAATCTAAAAAGGATGTATTTAATATTTCTGCTTTTCAGCATCTGGTTGTGAGGTTTTTATGTTGTAATACGTGGTTAATTTTTGTGTAAGTGCCATATACCACTGAGAAAAAGGTATATTCATTTCTATTCCCATTCATTTTCTCCAGAGGTCTATCAAATCTAACTTTTTAAAAATTCTATTCATCTCCTTGTGAGAAACAAAAGAAGAAACTCTGTTTCCACAGGATTAAAATTATTCCCAGTTTTATAGGGGTGATAACTGAAGTGATAACAGAATGTAAGTCAGAGGTTACTGATTCTAATCAGAGCTGTGACCTAGCAGAACCAGGCTTCTGATCAGGTGAAAGGTCAGAAGCTTGTACGCATGCTTAACGAGCTGTTTGAGGGGGAACATATCAAGTAAGAGAAGGTGAAGTGGGCACTTCGGGAGGTTGCATCTAGCCAATGGAGAGCAAGGGGGGAAATTTGAATCAGAATGGTTATAAAAAGAGTTTGTAATTGTCTTGAGGTGTGCTTGCACCTGGCCCTTTTTCACAAGGGGTTAAAGGCCAAGTCACCTGTCAGAAATGATGTGAAATAAAAATCTTTTTTTCTAAATTCACTCATGTCCAGGTGAAATTCTTGGTAAGACGATTATTTCTAACACCCTTAACTTCTTTCTTGTTTATTTCTTGGTTGGATTCATGTAGTCGTATGAGGAAACAGAGCAGTTGAATGACTTGCTTGGGGGTCACTGACTATCAGAAGTAAAAACCAATCTCCCGATATAAGTCTTTCCCTAAACTCCAAGGTTTTCCAATATAGCTGCCCATGTAACTCCCTCTGTTGTGGAATAAGTCATGGCCAGAAGCAGCTAGGGACATCAGCAGGAAGAAAGGCCTTTTAGAGAGCTGAATCTAGGGTCTGCTTGGGGTTCATGAAAGGGAAAATCCCTTTGAGAAGGGCATCCTGCCCTAAGAATAAATCTAGGGCTCCTAAAAATACATGTAAATATATGCACACACATTTATACATACGAATGCAAGCTGATCCTGAAATGCATTTAGCCCAATCTCTTTTAGCTCTTCAAGGAAAATACTTCTTCCACATTTCAGATACCCTGAGTCTACCATCCTGCCCTAATTGTTTGAGTCAGGCAGTAACAGGTAGAGTAGAAGATTCCTCAGTAATTAGTCAGCATGATGTCCACAGATGAATCATTTCATCTCCGGTGTTGTCTACAGCTTTATGCCACTGAAAGCACTTTTACCTCTAGGAGTCAAAGTATCCACAGCCCAGCCCAGAAATCACAGAGAGGTGCACCCTGTCCCTGGATTTTGCACCACCCTGGCTCTATCAGCACAGTCTAAATTTGCCTTCAGTATAAACCCCAAAGGGATAACCTTCTTCAAATTCCCACAAGCTTAGGCTTGGATATAACCAGACCCACCGAGGACCAAATTTCATTTTAACCAATTGTCCTATAGTTTCCAAAGCAGCTTTTGAAATGAGGGCCATGAAGCATTCTAACCTGTCACCAGATTCCGAATGAGAAGGGGTTCATCTTCTTTGTGGTACTCCAGCATCCCTTGGAAATCCTTCTCTTTCCTTTGGACTGTGACCTGTCTGGTAAGCTCATGCTGCTTTCTCTCACTCTGTGCTAATGCTTGGGCAGCTAAAGGAGGAAGAAAGACAAAAAGAAGCATTAATTGATACTGTCAGATAAATTCTAGGACCAGCTGGAAGGCTAGTGAGATGCTGATAATCAGATCGCTGTTGGTGTTTGCTGTTCGTCCTTCATTGTCGAAGAGGACCAACGACATCAGGAGGGTGATGTCTCTACTCACTAGTGAATTGGATTTAAGTGACACAGAGCTGTGCAGCATCATCAGCCTCACTCTCCCCTCCAGAGTCATCAGCATCCAGTGGCAAGACAAAAGTCAGGATGACTGCAGATGGCCCAGGATGCAGTGGGAGCCTTTTTAAGCTAAGGTCTTTCCCAGGTCTCACTTTGTCTAATTTGCACAATTACACAAAAGAATCAATCTGGGAGGGGAAGACCCTTAACCAGTGAGTGGAAGGAAGGTCAGGCCACCACCTGACACTTCAAGGCTTTTAGCTTCCCTCGGGACAGAATACTCTGGCCTCTCCCAAGAGTCTCCAGGATTTCACTAGACGCTGCCTTCTATTGTTCTTAATTGTTCTAACATTGCATGTTCTCTTCAGGGCAGGGTCTAGTCCAGCTGCCTGCAGGACATATGACAACAACCTTAATAACAGGTTGCTCTGTGTTTCCACTTAGGATCACGGGAGAGAGAGTGGGCTCAATCTGAAGCAAAAGGACCATGGGAGTTGTGAGACAGTACTGTGAATGGTTACAGAATTCAATTTAATTTCATAAGCATTTGATTGTATTTACCATGAGTCATGAACTGTGCTAAACATTGTAATTAAAAAAAAACCTGACCCATGATACCACTGACATAAGGAATTGTCAGTGAGGAAACTCCCTCTACCAGAGCACCTGCTCAGCAACTTATAGAGCTAAAGGGGACATGGAGAGGTTAAGTGACTTGACCAGGGTAACACAGTCAGTGTACGTTGGGGATTTGAATGCATGTCTTCCTGACTCTCAGGCCAGATCTCTGTTTCTAGATACTATGATACAAAGATAAAAATGAAAAAAAAAAGTGCTGTCTTCTCTATAAAGTTGTAATGAAGGGTAAGAGGGAGCCATTTTTATTGGATGCTTCACTTAGAGGCCCTAGGGACAAAGGGCTGGATTAGACGACCTCAAAGGCCTTAGTCTATCCATGTTTGAAAATTCTGATCTCTCCACAGAGGGATGTGTCACATTAGGGATGATGGATGGCCCTTAATTCCATGAGAAGAAAAGGGGCAATGGCCAGCAGCACATCTTTTGGTTAAACAATTCTAACCTCAAAACAAGGCATTTCATAACAATCCTTATCTATGGGTCATGGGGGTTTCAGAACTGATAGATCCTGGGCTTTCTAGAAGCAATTAGTCAATTTTTTTTCCAGTTGGTTAGCTCATACATGGAGGTACTTGAGGCTCCCAAAGGCTGGGCAGGTTTCTGGAAAGACTTATCATATAACCGAGCTTCTTGTATTTCAGTAGCCTACAAAAACAAAAATGAAACTGATTGGCTTGAACCAAGTGAAAGAAGCCTCGAGGTGTTGACATAATGCAAGAGGCTGGTATGCATGAACTGGAGACTCTCCACTGACAAACTTTCACTGAGGACCTACTGTGCGCAGGGCCATGAGGGCACACAACGACTTATAAAGCATGACACAGCTACTTTCAACTGGTTTATCCATGAGTTTCAACTGTGTGCATATAGATAACAATACGAAAGTATAATATGCTAAAAGTCCAAAAAGTGGTGGAGGGAAGACATGTTAGAAGGCAGACTGAAAATTCATTACAGCTGAAGTGGTAGGCAAGGGACTTTTTAGGGAGTAAGGAGAAAGAAGGAGAGAGAGGTTGACAGGGACCGTGGAGGGGCTTTATCTTGTAGGTCATGGAAAGCTCTGGAAGTTTTCTGAATAGCTGAGGATGTGTATGGATAGGTAAGTGAGGCAGTATGTAGAGCACTGGGCCTGAAGTGATGAAGATTCATCTTCCTGAGTACAAATCTGGCCTCAGACACGTACTAGTTGAGTGACCCTAGGCAAGTAACTTAGCCCTGTTTGCCTCAGTTTCCTCATCTGTAAAACAAGCTGCAGAGGAAATGGCAAACTGCTCTACTATCTTTACCAAGAAGACCCCACGAAGTCATGAAGAATTCGACACGAGTGAACAACTGAGCAAGGGGAAACATGTATGTTGAAGTTCTGCTCTTCCTTCAAAGCCCAGCTCAGGCATCATCTCCAGGAATCTCTGTCTTATGTCTAAGAGTGATTTCCTCCTCCTCAAATTTTCCTAGAGCACTTGTTTCAATCTCTTTGCCCTTATTACAATGTATTTTGTAATAGAGTTTATGGCTATACATGTTGTATTTACCTAGCGGTATGTTAGTTCTTTGGGGAACGTGTCACTTTCATCTTAATCCCCCCCACCGATGTCTAGTATAGCACCTTACGCATCATACTGAGGGGCCTAATAATCTGTCAAAAAGAAGTGATGTAGCACTCAGAGGGAAAAAAGAACAGAACAAAATCTTGATAAATAGGAAGAAGTCCCAGAAAAGGCAGGAAAGTTCTTGGCAGAAAATAAGAAACAACAATTCAGTTTCACCAGATAAATTTCTCTTAAAACAACTACCTAATCCTAGGCCCTGCCCCTTCCCTCCCCATGCCCAGCACTGCCAATTCTCATTATTAAGTACCTTCTAGATCCTGGACTTTCTTCATATAAATCTTCAATTGCTTTTTCAGTTTCTTTTCATTCTTTTCCAGCTTTTCTACCAATTCTTTGAGGTCCTAAAACCAAAAGGAAGAAGTTAGAGGAGAAAGGTATATAAACTTGACTTTAGTGAACCCTGTGTATTCCAAGAACGGGGCTCATCCGGACCCTGCCAGCAGCTGTCCCTGAAAGAATACAAGGCACTGTCGGAGAGCCTGGAGCCACACCTTGCCAGGAATCCAGGTCCAATTCAGAGTCTGTTCTCACATTAAAGACAGGACAAATATATTTACATTCAAGCCTCCTGGCAGCCTGTCAAATGCCACAGTTTCTCGTTACCCCACCAACCCCTAAGGAAGCACACACCCAACTTAGGTGTACCTTCTAAAGGAATGGACCTGGGTGAGGTATGTGACTAGCAGGACTGAGCAAGGACAATTAGAGCTGAGAGACGGTGGGGGCAGCCCCACCGGAGTCCTCAGCAACCACTGGGAATGAAGCTAGTTGAGCGATGGCCATGAGGGACCTGGAGCAGCTGGGAATGATTTCATTGTTATTAGTGTCATCTGCCACCTTTCCCTGTAGTCCATGAAGTAGGCGGAGGGGGAGGCTCTTCTCTTCTCTCCCATCCTCCAATGCAATGCCAGCTTGGTCCTCTTAAAGATAATGTAACGACCTCATCGCAATAATAAAATAGCATACATATATACACGCACACATACATACATATATACACACAAACACATATATACACACATATATTTATATATACATGCATATATATATACACACATACATACACACATGCACACACACATATATATGAGCTCATTTGCTAACTCTGAAGACCTGGGTGCTCTGGATGGGGGCTCATTTTAAAGGCTGACTTACACCATGCTTTCACCATGGCAGGTGACTCCACTTACATTTCTACTGCTAAGGGTAATCATTTGTTTGGTTTAAAGGAGATGGTCTGTCTAATGTGGCTCTGGAGAAATGAGGGTGTTTTTACAAGTTTCTAAACTCGTTTAAATTTCCCACATCTTCAGTTTTATAGCAGGGATCCAAGCTTGGTCAATGTCTTCTTAACACCCTGTACTTTTCATCTGGATCATCTGTCAAGTTTTTGATCTTCAGCCACATCTATACCTCTCCCCACTCCACAAATGGGCAGCTAGGTGTCACGGTGGATAGAGCTCCAGGCCAGGAGTCAGGAAGACTCATCTTCCTGAATGCAAATCTGGCCTCAGACACTTATGAGCTTTGTGACTCTGGGCAAGTCACTTAACCTTGTTTACTGCAATTTCCTCATCTATACAATGAGATGCAAGAGGAAATAGTAAACTACTCCAGTATCTTTGCTAACAAAACCCAAAATGGGGTCACGAAGAGTTGGACACAACCAAAACAACCAAACAACATGTGTATACATACACCAAAATTTGTCTATATATGTACATGTAATGTGCCCCTTCTACACAACAATGGTATGAATTAATCTCTCTCTTTAATCAAGGCTCCTCTGAGAACAGGGTCCAAATGAAAAGATGGGAAATCCATAATAGTATTGCATGGCCAAGATTATGAAATCGATTCTTACATATCAGTTAGACATGAAGCCAAGAATTAGCTCTTAGAACTTGGTCTGTGGATCAGTAGAGGCCTGGTTAGATTCTTAGCACTGAACTGGACCCTGCTTGGAACAATAGAATAAGAGAGAGGATGGGAAGGATGGGAGATCTTAGATAAATACAATTACTTTTTCTTTCTTAGGCATCCAACTCACCACTTTGAGAAGTTGTTACCCTTTAAATCTACTCTGAAGCAACAGAATTTCCTAGTAATCCATATTCCATTTACCTTGGTCTTTTGCCAGTTTAGGCATCAGGAAAATCTCTTTGCTTTCTTATATACAACACATTCATAAAGGATAACTAGACTGTCCCAGATGAAAGAGTTAGTCCTCAGGGACAGAGCAGCGCGAGAGACGTGTTATCTCTCTCGAGCCGCTGGGGTACAAGGGGAAAGCCCTTAAACATGAGCCAGAATCGAGACTATCCCTTAGTCAAGCTCTTTCGGCTTATTTATCATAGCTCTCCAGGGACTCATGTGCAAAACATTCCTGTGTCTTTCAGCTGACTCTACACTAGAACAAGTTTGAAAGTTTTTGAGTTTGCAAGTGGCAATTTTAGGGAAATATTGGAAAATGCAGTTTTACTTTATGTAGAGAGTACTATAGTTAACAACATAAATTTGTGACTAGGGCAAATGCGATTTGGAGTTGGAGGATCTGGCTTCAGATCCCTGGCTCCATCACACCTACCACTTATGGGACTTTAGGTAAATTACAACTTCTCTTGAAAAAGGATTCTCCAGCCATCTCAACACCATGAGAAGAGATAGAGAATAATATCCTAAATTGAAACAAAAGACCCTATATATAATATAATCATAATTTGTGTGCCCAGGATTCAGGAAGGAGAGTATGTTAGAGTGTGGGTCAATTTTCTGCATTTTTCTTTGCTGGTGCTTATGTGAAATTCCTTCCCTTGTCCCCCTAACTCCCTAATCCTCTAAATTATCTATGGGTGAGAATTTATTCAAGGAGGGAACCCCACATTACTTGCCTTGACCTGTAGTAAGTTTCAGGTTCCCCCTAGCCCTTGTGGGCTCAACTAAGCAGTTATCTACTACTTCTGTATCTCCGTATCTCCACACTACTCACTTATAGTTCATCACAAATGTTTGCTGACTAAAAGATCATGGAGTATTTTGTTGGGCAGCTCTGGTAACTGCTCTAAAGTGGAACAGCTCATGAGGGAGAGAAAAAGTTGGCCCACGTAGTAAGAGAGAGGGATTACTAAAGACCAGGAGGTCTTAACTTCTCCACTGATTTGCCTATCTTCCTTTTGGACACAGCATCCTTTTAATTTCTTCCCTGGCTCCCAAGGCCCTGGGGCACTCTTGCAGTCTCTCAGTTCTTACCACTGAGGCCCCTAACAGTCAGTCAGGTGTCCATCCCCTTCAAGGGGACAGGGAAGGGTCTGATGAGTGACGTCATCGGTACAGTAAAGCCCTGGGTCAGGAAGCTCCCTCTGCCAATTCAGGTTAGCTCTCTGTTTGAAAGAGTTGCCCAGAGCACCGAGAGATGACTTGCCAAGGGTGGCAAAGTCAATGTATCAGGGGTGAGGCTGGAACCTGAGGCTCCATGGCCATACCATGTAATGATTGCTGGGCAGTACTACCTCTTTCCCTACTATTTTCCTGGCCTTATCTCGTGCCAGCTAGAGGCAGACTCAGCCTCATTCAGCTTAGCAGGCTTCCTCTTAGAGAGTGATCACCTCGCCCAGTTTTATTGCTTGAGAGTTCCATGATTTTATTAGTGTGCACATTGATATGGATGCCAACTCATTCATACGGATGTCCCTTTTTCCCTCCATTGCCAAGGCCTTGATTTTGCCTTGGTAACATCTCTCACATACTGCCTCCCTTCTCTCCTCTGACACTGCCACCACCCTGGTGCAGTCCCTTATCATACCTCATGCCTGGACTACTGCATTAGCTTGCTAACTGGTCCCCTTACTACAAGTCTCTCCCCATTCTGATCTCTCTTTCCCTTAGCTAAGCTAGCAAATTAACCTTCCTAAAGGGCAGATTTCACCATGTCACCCACCCACTCAATAAAATCCAGTAGCTCCCTAGCACTTCCAAGATCAAATATAAAACCCTCTGTTTGGCATTTGGAGCACTTCATAAGCTGCCCCAAACCAGTTTTCTTACTCCTTACACACCCCCTTCTATAATTTACTCTGAAATCCAGTGACACTGGCGTCCTTGCTACCCAGGACACTCCATATCCTGACTTTTCAATGCTGACTTTCCACAGTATATTCACTGGCTGTCCCCCACAATTTGGAATGTTCTTTCTCTTCGTGTCCACTTCCTGGCTCCCCAGGCCTTTGAGGAGCATAACCCTTTATAATATTCTTTTTTTCCCTTAGGAAAAAATATATTTTATTTTTTCCCAATTACATGTAAAACAATTTTAACCTTTTTTTTTTTTTTTTTTTTTACAATTTTGAGTTCTAAATTCTCTTCTACCCTCCCTCCCCTCCTTCTTCATTGAGAAAGCAAGCAATTTGCTCTTTATAAACACTGTTGGCCTGGGAAAGATACTCTTCTACATTTGACAGAGAGGACCTACCCAAAATACTGGGTGCCATTCTTTTTTTCTGACATTGCAATTCTCCTGACAGTTACAATGTTAGTGAAGTATACAGGGGCCATGTGGACTTTCTGGGGTCAAGCACTGTTGTCCCTTGATTTTGCCATGTGATTAAGCTGTCTTTTTTGTTTTTTGATCATACAGTTCTTTAGTGACATCTTTTACTACAATTCTCCTTCACAATTCTTTGTTACGTGCTATCGATGGATCATACCTACCACATGCTTTCTCCTTTGCCCTAGTGAGCCCTCATTTTAAATTCTTTGCAATTGTAGTGTTACACAACTCACAGTTATAACACTAAATTGGTAGATTACTGGTATTAAAAAGATGGGTTTTTTTCTGAGAAAAGTTTAAGGTCATTTAAAGGGGCTTTGGATTTTCCTGAAGGCAATCTATGTCAGTGATGTGGCCACATAGTGACTTAGAATACCACAAATTAACATTATTCATTTTATATTTTTATTTATTTTGTTAAACATTTCCCAATTACATTTTAATCTGGTTGGCATTAAGGAGTTTGACAGCTCTGACCTAGAACACTTCTCTTTGTCTTTAATTTTGGGCCCTTTCTCCCTTGGCATAAAAGTAAATAGTAGTGGTGGGATTTGTGGTCTCAACTCTCCACAGGCTTAGAAGTTCTTTCTCATGTAAGGGACCCCTCACAGGTTAGTTACAAACATGGTACAAACCTCTTAAAGGCAGAGGGTAATAGCAGAGGTCTACTGCAGAGGGTAATTTTTAGACTAGAAATTCATGAACTTGTTTGATTTACTTTGTAATCCTACGTATTTTATTAAATGCATTTTAAAACATTATTCTAAGAATAACAGCAGAGGAAAAAAAAAAGAACCCCTGTCCCAGACTCTCATGAACCTGGCTACATGTCCTTTCTGTGCCGTTTACTGTGAAATAAAACTGCATTATGTTTTGAAGTGTGGTGAACTTTGGTGTTTATCAAAGGTGCTTATAGCTACCTTAGGGAGAATGTCAAATTAGCTAGAGTTCCCAGGTTCATTCTGGGTGGAGGCAATAAGCCAGATTAGTGAGCTGATGGGCACCTTGTCTGTGAATGCCAAATACACAAATTCTGAGTTTCTGCCTGGGTGGGGAGCAATGAGCCAAATAAGTATGAGGTTCTCCCAAAGTGTATCTAGGATTTTTATGTTCAAAGGGAGACTCTGACACAAATATTTACAATAGCATTACAGAATTTCGATTAGAAGGGACCTCAGCAGCCAGTGAGACCAACCGCCATGTAAAAGGAATCCTCACTATACCCCATCCAACACATGGTTGTCTAGCTTCTCTTTTGAAGACTTCCAGGAAAGGGAAACTGATGGCCTCTCCAGGCAGCCTATTCAACTTTTGGACAGCTCTAAATGTTATCAAATTTCTATCTCAAGTTCTATCCCATGGTACTTGTTCTAGCCTCTGGGGCTAACAAAACAATGCTGATCAGTATGAGATAATGTATTTGAAATACACTGAAGACAGCTTATCATCTTCCTTTAGTTTCTCTTCCCAATGCTAAAACATAGCCAGTTCCTTCAATAAAATGTCATAAAATAGGCTACAATGTTTTCAAATTTCACAACAATAATAGCAAAAATGTTAATTTTGGACATTAAATCCATTCCCCTTTCATCTGATTATCCATATACAAGGGACGTTATTGGTTCCTATTTCAAAATAACAAATGACATTGCTGGACAGTACTTCAAGAAACTTCTGGTATTATCTCATTTGATCCTCAGAACAGCCTGAGGGAGGGTGGGGGTTGTTGGTAGGTCCTATAGGCATGATCATTACCATTTTATGGAAGAAGAAACTGGGCATAGAGGTTGATAAATTACTCATGGTCACACTGATCAAGCATGTTAAGAGGAAGGAGTTATATTGAGGTCTTCCTGTATATGAGTCCAACAGTCTATCTACTCACTAAACCACGTTGTCTTTCCTTGGGTTTTGGACATGAAACAACTATTGAAGTCCACAGTGCTTGTGCTCCCAAAGCTATTAAACTGTGCGTAACCTTTGACCCAGAAATACTGCCACTAGGTCTATATCCCAAAGAGATCAAAGAAAGAAGAAAAGGATCTCTATGTGCAAAAAATATTTATGGCAGCTCTTATTGTGGTGTCAAAGAATTAGAAATTTGGGGGGGGCATTGATTGAGGAATGGCTGAAGAAGTTATGATATATGACTATGATGGAATACTTGGTACTGTAAGAAATGATGAAGAAGATGGTTTCAGAAAAACTCAGCAACACTTGTATGAGCTGGCGCAAAGTGAAGTGAGCAGAACCAGAAAAACAACTTATACAGTAACAGCAACATCTTAATGATAATCAACTTTTAAAGACTTAGCAACTCTGATCAACACGACTCGCTACAATTCTAAAAAATTCATCATGAAACATACTATCCACCTTCAAAACCTATCTTCCTTCCTTCCCTCCTTCCTCCCCTCTCTCTCTTTCTTATTTAAGATATGGCTAATGAGGGAATTTGTTTTGCATGGCTATAGATTTGTAATAGTTTTTTTTTCCGCCTTTGCAATGAGTAGAGAAGGGGGAGGGGGACAATATGGATCTGAAAATAAAGCAAAATTGGATGAAAAAAAAAAAGAAATCCACAGTGCCTTTAAAATTCCAAGGGGTCAAGGTATTATCAAGGGCCCAAACCTTGGTCAGAAACCTCATATACCATGGTGGTAGTTCCACCTTATTTCCCACAGCTCCCCAACATGAAGTTTCTGCTTCAGGAATTTTGACTTCCTTAATGTCCCCTACAAATAGGGGTATTCTGGAGCCAGCTCATATTGGCTCACAAGTGCCGAGAGTTAAATTTTCAGTGTGAGCATTTGTACCTGAGAAATTGGCAGACACAATAAATCAAGGCTTGATTTGTTTTGATCGTCCAGACTCAAGAAAGTAATGGAGCAAATGTTAATAATGCAGATTAAACTTAAAAGTGTGTCACGTTTTTTTGGCGGGGAGAAAGAGAGCTGGTTGTTAAATATTTACCAGCATACCCTTGCTTATGAGCCTGAGTCTCTTCTCACCTACTTACCTTTTAAGGCCTAGCTCAAGTCCCACCTTTTTCCAACTCACTCTAGCCCATATTGATCTTTCCCTTCTGTAAATTTACCATTTATCCCATGGACTCTCACATTGTGTTTTCCTTTGTAGTTATATGTTTCAAGTGCGTACATCTTTCCTCCCTAATTAGATTGTAAGCTCTTTTTTTTTTGAGGTAACTGGGGTTAAGTGACTTGCCCAGGGTCACACAATTATGTCAGAAGTGACATTTTTTTAACTCAGGTCCTCCTGATTACAAGGCTGCTGTTCTATCTACTGCACCACCTAGCTGCCACCCAGACTATAAGCTCTTCTTCTCTAGTATCTGTACTGTTCCTAGTATGCAGTAGATGCTTACCTGGAATTTGTTGTGCTGATATAATAATGCATCATGTGGCTCTTATTCCTGCTCCACGGGCAAGATCATGACCTGGGGTAACCATGCTGCTGAGGCTGTGGCCACACGCATTTCTACTGAGACAGGATTTTCAGGAGGTAAACGTGGTCTCCTTACCAGGTTTTCATTGGTCAGCCGGGATATTTCTTGTTGGACTCCAAACTCCACCTGGGCCTCGGGAGACAGCAGGAGTGTCTGGCAGAAGGTCTGCTGCTGCTTGTCCATCTCCTCCTTCAAGGTCTCAATCTGGCTCCTCAGAGATTCCATCTCCTCCTCATGCTCTCGGCTCTGGGCCTGGAGCTGGGCTTCCAGCAACCTACAAGAGGAAGGAGGGCACATTGACTTCTCTGTTCCCAGCTGAGAAGGGCAGAACACAGAACACTAGGCCGGCTTCTCAGAAGAGCAGCACAAGCTGACCCCCAGCAGAGGACGGGATGTAGGCTGACACACTGACTGACAGGACGGAGAAAACGAGAATTTCGGGACGAGCAAGCAAGACCATCCCTGAGAAGCTAATGGCTAGAAAGGGCCAGTCACAGGGCTTGACAAGTGGGTGGCTTTGACCTGTCTCACTTTTGAACTCTTCATGGTAAATACAGATAATTTTGGCAGTAAGGCCTATCTCTATGAGCAAAGATTAACTTCTCACATTTTACTACAGTGCTACGGCTACTGGAAAAATACTGACACTCACCATGAAGCCCAAACGGGAGCCCTCCTGTCGGGAGAAAACATTAGCACAGAGGAGGGATTAACAAGTGCTTGCTGAGTGACTGATGAGATGATGTCATTAGTTATTTCCCTTTTCATAAAAATAACAGTTTGCATTTCATAGAGCTTGAAAGTTGGCAAAACACCCTCCTCACAACCACCCTGTGAGGTAGGAAGCATGAGCATCATCATCCCCATTTTACAGACGAGGAAAGGGTAAAGTGACTTGTCCAAGATCACACAGCTAGGAAGGGTCAGAGCCAGGATTTAAATCTAGGACTACTGACTCCCAGACTGCTTGTTCTTTCCACTGTATCATCATGAAATTTTGGAGGGGAAAATATTTGTCCCCCTGCCCCTAGCATCCTCTATTTACCTGCCTGCAGAGGTGTATTTTTTTAAAGCTTTGAAAAAAATAGTAACAGAAAGTTCAAGTTGACTTTAAGGACATCAGTTGGTTTGCTCGTTGGAGGCAGAGGGATCTAGATTAAATGACTGGAAGAAAGGAAAAGGCAACTTTAGGGGTTCTAGATTTGAGTTAACTGTGAGACTTTGGGTGAGTCACTGCTCCTTGAGAAGTAATACGGTGTAATGAGCTTTGAGAGTCAGAATTAGAGTCCCAGGCCTGTCACTTAATAGTTCTATGACTGGGTCAGTCATTTAACTTCTATGAGCCTCAGTTTCCTTATCTGTAAAATGGTAATAATTTTTATGTTCTTTTCACCAAATTGTTGTGAGGTTCCAATGAGAAGGCACATGCAGTCATAAAGCTCGTTAAGCTTTTTTAGCAGCAACATAAATGTGATCTTTTATTGTTTAGTGAATGAGGATGAGGATGAAGTTTGAGCACTGTCTCTTCAGGCCCATGAGGGGAAAAGAAGGAAATTAGCAGTAAATATTGACTGTGGAGTCCTAGTTTCACTCTAAAATATCCAGTATTTATTATTCATACAAAATGTCGATATTCTAGATAGGCTGGAGAATTGTGTTCTAGGTAAAGCCCAGAGCTTACTAGACACAAATCCATCCCCCAGCCTTTTTTAGGATACAAGGGAAAAACATAATTAGCCCTAGCACAGTGTTGCGTATAGAGCAGATACATCATCAATACTTGCGATGACTATGATAAAGACCAGCCCATCTTATACCACATGTACATGTCAGATCATAGGGTAGTAGATTAAGACTTGGAAGGGGCCTCAGAGACCAGTCATTAGTTCTAACACCCCCATTTTACAGATGAGAGAACTGCAGAGCAATGAAGGAAAATGACTTTTTAAGGGCCATGAAACTAGGAAATACCTGAGGGAGTATTTGAACCTGGGTCTTCTTGACTTCAACTACAATGCCCTATCCACTATACCTCACCTCAGGGGTATAGATGCCGTAGCATTCATGTAAGACAAACCATTTAGCGTGGGAGGTCGGAGATGGACACAGCCTCTTGAAGTCATTAGAGTCTGGGAAATGAACACACAGACGTCATGCTGGGCATAGTTTGTCACTATTTGGGAGACTTCTTCTGGAAATCAATGAGGGGGCTCATCACCAACCACTTAACTCCCATGAAGGGGGCTGGGGATTTACAGCTTGAATTATGTTACTGTTCCAGGACAATGTCCTGCTTGAAAGTGTCAGCCCCGAAGGTCAGGGCACCTCTGAGGTATAAAAAATAACTGGACACCAGGAAGGTCAGTAGGAATGAAAGGCTGAATGGAATTCAGAGAGTCCAGACCCTGAGTGCTATGGCCACTCACGTAACAAGTAGGGCAGGGGATCCGGAGGGAATTGATGGAGTGGGTGCCTTGGGCTTCTTGTCCACAGAACATCGCTCACCCAGGATCTAATGACAAATGCACATGTGTTTTGACGTGTCCTACCTTACATTCTTGCCTCGAAGCCTCTAGCGTGGGCTGCCCCTGTGAAGGTGAGATCTGTGTGTATGTGTGTGCGTGTGTGTATAGCAGCTAGATCCAAGATCCTGGGCATAAACACAATCTCCTGAGTTATCCCCACCCAACCACATATCCTCTCTACCCTAGTCGCCAACTGACCAGACATTTGAGGAAATGCAGTAGACACTGAAACAGAAATGCCGTTCCTCTCATCACCTTAGCTCTAGGAAACCAGACAAAAGAAAGAGCATGTTCCATTTTATAGATAAGGAAACTGGGGCTTGGACAGGTGATTTGCCCAGGGTCACATGGCTAGGATATGTCAGTGGTAGAATATGAACCCAGGTCTTCCTGGCTCCGGGTCTATCTAGCCCTCTATTCACGGGGCCGGGCCTCGCTGCCTCTCTCATACACTGATGACTGCGATTTGAGAGCAATAAAATTCAGTACAGATGGAAAAATGAACAGAAGGGCACATAGCAAATAAGATATTTTTGTCACTGTTTTGCTAAAATGAACGTTACCTTTTGTGGCAGAATATAAATAATTTATGCACAATTTTATTCCTCAATTTGTTAGTAAAAATAATTGATATTATTTGCTATTGATAAAATAATTGCTTTAAATTTTACAGGTGCATTACGTTCACTTTTCCATTTGATCCTCATAACCATCTAATGAGGTAGGCACCACAGGGGTTAGTATATGCATTTTATAAAAGAGAGACTGAGGATCAGAGATGTTTGGTGACTTGCCCATGGTCACACAGCTATCATGAGCCAGAGAAATTCAAACCCAGGTTTCTCTTGATTCCAAGTCCAATTCTCCTTCTTGTTTCTTGTTTATTTGATGACTGTTGTGAAGACTGCTTAAGTTAATGATAAAAATTACGTCTTAAAAATTGAAAACCTGGGTTTCTTAATCTCAGCTCTAACACCGGCCGTATGACATTGGGCAAAGTCATTTAACCTTTCTGTTCCTCACTTTCTTCATCTGTAAAATGGGGGTGAAAATATCTGTCCTACCTGCATCAGGTGGTTTTGAGAATCAAAGGAGAAAACATACATGGCATTTCTTAGCAAACACTCCAGTTCTGGAAAAAATGTAAGGTACTGTGACCACCATGATTCCCCTGTTCACAAGGAGGCTCTAGCCCTGCTACAAAAAGAACAGTAAGAACAGGACAGAGACATCAGGAGAGTGGGTAACCTGTGACCCGACTTCTACTCTGTTAACATGAAGCCAGAGCAAGTAGCTGAACAGGCATAGACAGGCAGAGCAGAAACAGGAAGGAAAGAATATTATTTGACCTGGCAACTTGCTTTAGGCCTTGGTAGGCCAAGCCGAGCTCTCCATCTTCATTCAAATATCCCCAATCCTCAGTCTTGCTAGAAATAAAGGACAGGAGAAAAAAAGGAAACCAGTAGATAGAAAAGATAGTCAGACAGATATCAGAAGGGAAAGTTAAGAAAGCCCAGTGAGCCCAGCTACGGTTCAAAAAAAAAAAAAGCAAGGCCATGGATCAAAGGATAGCATTCGTGTAAGATATAGTCAGATAAATGAAAGATAAGATCACTGCATGATCTATATCCTATCTCATTCCTCTCAAATGCATAGCAAAACCTTGGGAGAATTGTCAGGCTCTTGTTTTTATATCTAGTTAACCATCATGGGAATAGATCTCTCATGCCTCATGCCATCATCACCTATGAATACTACAAATAAACCAAGCGGGGCAAATACATTGCCAAAGATAAATAAAAGGGTAACTTACTCGTGGTACCTCTGGGAATCAGCCCTAATGAGGAGGAGGATGGGTAAAAGTCCCATGGCACAATGAAAGCCTTTCCACACACACACACACACATACAGCACAGAGTTGCATTTACCTGAATGATCAAGGCCCCAGGGAGGGAGAGGAAGAAAGCAAGGAAAGCTGCAAAGCCAAGGCAGAGAGGAAAGGGTCCGCTTCATCGGTGGGTAGAGGGGATGGGAGTACTCGAGATGGAATAGCAAATGATTTAGAATGCCAAGCAGGAAGACGGAATGATTCACCACTACCTCACCACCTACAGATTCATGACGTTAATGATTTTGAGACAATCTGGCACTGTTTAAATAAAAAATAGCGGAATGCATGCAGAAATCTGGTGTCTTTTGCCGAGAGAGTGGCTATCTTGTATTATGTTTTTCCTGTCTAGGATTGTAAGATTTTTTGAGGACAAGTGAGTATTAGCCAGCCCAATGCGAAACACTGCTTCAGAGTCCTGTGCAAAGAAGAAACTTAATTAATGTCTCTTATTGATAACTGAGCTGCTCCACCCAATCTGTCTATCTCTGGATGGTGTCCAGAGTATCAGACCTTTCTCATTCCCATCCTGCTTCTCTCTTCCCCTTATTCATAAGCTCATACTCTACTCTCTCGGGGCCTACTATTTCTGTACTAATGAATGCACAGAACTCTTCTGCTCTGTGATCAATTCAGTCCAAAAATACTTATTGTCAGTTGGTTCTAGGCAATAGATACATAAAGGCATTATATAATACACTGTAATGCCCTCATGGAGCTTTTTTTCTAGTGGGGATATGACATATACAGAATCCTATCATAGACAGTGTTACATCTTCATTACATTCGAGGTTTATAGAACAGGAGAGGGGGAAAAATTCATTACCAAGGACAAGATAGAAGGTGAGAGAAAAATGAATAAAAGATGTAGCTTTTGAGTTAAGATTTCAAAGGAAGAGTAGGAATTCAACAGGCAAGGAGAGAAGGAGGGTATTCTAGGCATAGGGGACAGTAGGAGCAAAGGCATGAACATGGAAAAAGCAAGAGCTATATTTGGGGGATAAAGACATTGTAGTTTTAGTGGAGCATACAGTATGAGGAAGAGAATATGAAAGAAGCATGGAATTTTAGATGGTGCTAGAATATGGAAGACTTTGAGCATCAGGCAAAGTAACATGGACTTTATTCAGGAGGCAATGGGACATCACTGAAGATTTTTTTTAGTGGAGGAGTGACTGGACCACATGTAGAAGTTATTCTGAAAGCAGTATGGAAGATGGGTCAGAGAAGGAGAAAGTGGAGGTGAGGAGACCTGTTAGGACACTCTTACAATAGTCCAGGGCTGTGGTTATGGGGAATGTCCTAGGATGATAGCAGTGGAAGTAGAGGTGAGGGGAAGGACAGAAGACTTACTCCAAGAATAGAAAGAACAGGACTTAACAACAACTAATGGGCCATAAGAGGGATGAGTCACAAATAATACAAAGGTTCAGATACGGGAGGAAGGGTGAAAGAATGGTGGTAACCTTGATTGAAACAGCGATGCCATTAAGAAGAGCAGGTTTAGGAGAAAAGATAAGTGTAATTTTTGGACAAATTGGGCTTGAGATGTTGGCAGGACATCCAGGCAGAGAAGCTAGATTAATAGGTACCAATATCTAAGTAAGGTAAGTGTATTTTAACTGGAGTCTTTGGGTCTAGGCCATACCGTAACCCAAAGGAATGACATAGCTGGGAATTTCTGGCAATATAGCTGGTTCTTGAAGGAAAGACCACAGACTTTTAGAAGTGAAAGTGACCTTTGAGATCATGAAGCATTGACAGAGCATGTAGTCACATTACATTGCTTTCACATACATTGTCTTACTTAGTTCTCACAACAACCCCTCAAGGTAAGCAGGACAGGTAAGATGAGGAAACTGAAGCCCCAAAAGATCCAATGATTTGCTTACGATGGTATAGCAGAGCCCAGGGTAGAACCCAGATCTCTTTGAATTCGACTCATTGCTCTTCCCATTACACTATGGCAAGACATATTTGGGGGATGACGGGAATTCCTTTAGCACTGCTTCATTAAAACCTCATGGGTGGCTATCTACATTCTATCCATACAATTTTGTCCTTCCTTCCCTACTAGAATAGACCACTCTTGCTCTCCCTACTTATAGCTAACCTCTTCTGGAACAAGGAAAGCCTTGTAGACATTGGAGAGGGGAATCAAAAGACTTGGGTTTAAATTGTGCCTCTGACCTTCTCAACCTAGGACAAGTCACAACCTCCTGGGGCTCCAGTTTCTATACCTATACAATGGGGGTAAGTGGGGTAGACTTGATGGTTTCTTTGGTCCCTTCTAACTCTATCACAGGTTCCCAAAGTGGGTGATATCACCCCCTTGGGGTGCTGGAATGATTGGGGGTAGTTTCAGGTACAATTGGGAGGCATTGAATAGAAATAAGGGAGTAGTGAAAGCATAAGAAGAGAAGATAAGGAAATTTTGAAAAACTGTTTATACATGTTTCATATGGTGTGTAACAGCATTAAAGTATAGTGATTACCATATTTCCCCAGGTAGAAGATGCACCCTTTTCTGAAAAATTTGGGGTCTAAAAACTGGGTGCATCTTATACAGTGGTTGTAGTTTTTTTACTTGCATTTCCCGCTTTATCGTGCTTGTTTTTGCACTCATTGTTGTAGATTTTTTTACTTGCATTTCCTGCTTTTTCACACTTGTCTTTGCACTCATTGTTTAGCACTCATTACTGGTATATTAGTTTACATTTTGCCACATTCTGCCCAGAAATGGCTCAGGAAAGATTTTTGTAGAATGCTGAATTCAAGTTAAAAGTGATCGATCCAGTTTGCAAAAGTGAATGGAAATCGTGCTACTGAATGTAAGTTTGGTCCTCCTCCAACTGAGAAAACAATCCAAGACTGGCTACAGGAAGAAGAAACCCTATTGAAAAAAACACCACAGCAGAAGAAGGCCATGAGAGGCAAGTCAGCAAAGTGGCCTGATTTAGAGAAGGAATTGAAGATATAGATTGAGGAGCAAAGGGCAATTGGAATTGCTGTGTCCACAAAGACGGTTCAGCATGAGGCAAGAAGAATTGCTGGTGAAAAAGAAGTTACTGATTTCAAAGGAAGACACAATTGGTGCTTCGGGTTCATGAAACGGAATGGACTAAGCATACATTCATGCACCAGACTTGCCCAAAAGATGCCTGAAAGCTGTGAGCAGATGAATAAAACTTGAGTTCAATAACTTTATGTAATGCATTTTTTTTTCACATTTCAGGCCCCAAAATTAAGGTGCATCTTATACATAGGGAAATATGGTACATTCTTTTCCAAAAAACCACACAAAATACAAGTTACAATCCTTCAGTGGTCAAGTCTGCCAACAGGTCTTAACAAGCAAGTGTCGGCAGGCAAGCATGTTGCGCATTGTTGGGAAGTCTAGCATGCATTGGCATTGTGCGTGCAATGACTTGTTTACAGTATGATACTATGCAGTTATATGATGTAATATTACACCATCAAAATTTCAATGCAAGACAAAACCACAAATTTATAATAAATTATATTTAAGATGCATCATTTAAACATATTTTATATTTTTTGAAACGATGCAAATAAAAAACACAACTGTTAAAGGGTCAAAGAAAGTAGATTTCTTAGGGGGGCACTGAGTAAATTTTTTTTAAGAGGGCAATAGGTCAAATAAGTTTGGGAACCTCTGCTCTAGCTCTACATTCCTATAACTTTTTTTTTGTTATGACAGTAACTTTTATTTGACATATATAAGATTTTGGTGTCTTGCAGCTTTTGGGACAGGTTTATACAATCTCAAAAGTTTTCAATAGTGCAACCTATTTCTCAATGTACCTGACCCAGAAATGGCTCATGACACATCTGAACCTCAGAGATTTATCAAAGGAAGGGATAATCAGCAGAAGGGTACACGGGAAAGAAGGGACAGAGTGGATGCAGAGAAAGTAAAGGGAAGAAGAGGAGGAAAGAGAGCTTTTTGCATTTTTTTTTCAGCCAAAAACTGAGAAAGATTTTCTGTGATTTCCCTATTTAAGCTACTGTTGGCTTAAAATGCCACCTAATGGTTGTAATAGAAAATACAGTTTTATGAAAAGTATAAAAAATGTAAATTTGTGAATTAAATCAATCAGCTAATATTTGTTGATGGCCTACTGCATCAGACATCATCTGAACACAAATGAATTTATTTTAATGAATTTAAACTGCAGTAAAGCTTGACTGTCCTAGAAGTCAGGAAACTGGACCTCTGTCCTCTCCCTTGTGTGTGTGACATCAAAGGATTCTATAGCTTAGAGTTAGCCCGGACATTAGAGGTAATTTGGTCTCATCCTCTGCTTTTATATGTAAGGGTAGTGAGGCTGAGAGCAAGCAATTTGCCCAAGATTAAACAATGAAATGAAGAAGTCTTGATTTAGATGATTTCGAGGATTCCTTTCCAGCTCTTGGGTTCTATTTTTGTTGATTTGGGTATTTATAATAGTCAAAATGATAACGTAGTTGCTCAAAGTTGTTCTAAAACAATACTGCTGTTACTGTATACAATATTCTCTTAGTTCTGCTCATTTCACTCTTCATTATTTTGCACAAGTCTATCCATTTTTTTAAGATCAATGAGCTTATTTCTTATAGCACAGTATATTTATTCATGATAAATAGAAGTATGTGTAGAATGATTTTACATACATACATATTTGTGTCTAATGATTCTATTTTTGTTGTTATTCAGTCATTTCAGTCATATCTGATTCTTTGTGACCCCTTTTGCAGTTTTCTTGGCAAAGATACTGAAGTGATTTGCCATTTCCTTCTCCAGATCATTTTACACATCAGAAAACTAAGCCAAACAGGGTTAAGTGACTTGCCTACGGTCGGTCACACAGCAAGTAAGAGTCTGAGGCTGGATTTGAACTCAGCTATTCCTGACTCCAGGGCCAGCACTCTATCCAGTGCTCCTCCTAGTTACCCTTTTGATTTTACAGTCTACGCTATAATTTTTTTAATATAAATGTGATAACACACTAGAACAGGACTGCAACAAATGTGATATAACCTCTATCCCAGGAGCCCTGCAGAAATAGAAATTGGCAATCACTTCTCCCAAATTGCTGGAATGTTATCTGCCTAGTGATGGGGTTAGAGCGTTCGACCTCTCAAGGTCCTTTCCAGGACTGGGATTATAAAATTCTTATCTCCAAAAAAAAGGAACCTTCTGGGATTGCCTATATGTCTTTAGTTCATAATATTTTTCCTACCCTATCTCCTGATCTGGTTTATAAAGACATTGGGGGTACAAGAGGTCTTCATTCTGTGAAATGAGGGACCCAAGACATTTGAAGTTCCAAACCTGGTCACAAAACACATATATTATTTGTGGTACTTGACAAGCTGCTTTTCGGCAGAAGTAAATGTTGTTGCTGGCAGCTGCAGCATTTTCAGAAACATCAGGTCATTTTAAATCCATAAGAAAATAACAGGTATCTAACCAGGGATAGTGAAAGGAATTGTTTCTGAATCCACACCTGGGAATTTGGAAGCTCCACTCAGCCATATTTTAGCCAGATGGCATGAATCTGAAGAGGGCTTGGTAACCTGGTGTCTAAACCTAACCACACATGTGCCACAAGACTGCAGGCAAATCTCAGTGGGGTTCTCTTTTCATTCCAAACACTCCCTCCTTGATAAACAAGGTTAATTGTTTAACTCAGCAGATGAGCCATGTGTAAGTCATGCATACATGCATCATATACATACATACATACCATGGCATTATCTGTATACACATCATGCACACATGTGCAAGAGCGATGAGTCAATAACTGCTTTTTACAGAGAATATTCAGTGGTTTGAAAACTTTCTCAGGCCTCTGATGGGCAGCTGCCCTGGGGCCATGTTGGCCCAAGCAATCCCTGTGCTAACAGGTTGGCTCTGCAGGATTTCTTCACTCTGGCAAAGCTGAGTTAGAAGGGTGATCCAGCAGAACAAACACTGGATGGGAAGTTCAGTCTTTGTCTGACTCTGCCCCTAACTCTGTGTGATCTTGAAAAAGACAGATTTGTTTTTAATTTTAAAACTTCTTAGGGCAGCTAGGTGGTGCAGTGGATAGAACAACTGAACCTGGAGCCAGGAGGACCTGAGTTCAAATCTGACCTCAGAAACTTACTGGCTGCGTGACTCTAGGCAAGTCACTTAACCCCAATTGCCTCCCCTGCCAAAATTCTTGTTAAGTGAAAAAAATTATTAAAAAAAGAATAAGTCATTTCCCCCTCTCTATGCCTTAGTTTCCAACATAATGTAAAAGGACCCAGACCACAAGATCATAGATTTTGGAGCTAAAAGGGATCAACTACTCTATTCCTCTTATTTTACAGATGAATCTTAATTTTGGCTTTTTTCCCTCCTAATTCTACAATGATGGTGGGATGGAGGGAGGGAAAGATAAAGATGAGAAGATCAACAAAGATTTTGTTTACAAGATCTTATTTCAATTCAAGGCCTCATTTCAAAAATGAGGCCCAGAGAAGTTAAGTTTCTTGCCCAGGATCACAAAGTTAATATTTGGCAGAAGCATGACTTCAACCCAGATCATCCTGACCTCAAAGTCAACCCCCAAACCACTATACCATGCTTGTACTTATAGTTGTTTCTAAACAAAACCTTTTTTTCCCCCTTTTAAAAAATATAATTTTATTTTTATTTTCAGTTCCAAATTCTCTACCTCTCTTTACCCCTCCCCCACCCACTGAGAAGGCAAGAAATATGATACTCATTACACATATCTTCAAGTTTCCACATTAGCCATGTTCCAAGGGAAGACAAAAAGCAAGAAAATAAAGGAAAAAAGATGCTTCAATTGGCACTCATTAATCTATTAGTTCTCTATTTGGCGCTGGGGAACTAACATTTTTTATCATAAGTCCTTTGGAGTTTGTGGTGGATCATGGAATTGATCCAAGTTACTAAGTCTTTCACAGTTGGTTATCTTTATAATATTGCTATTAATATGTAAATTGTTCTCTTTGTTCTGCCCATTTTATTCCATATAAATTCATATAGGTCTTCCCATGTTTTTCTGAAACCATCCATTTGTCATCATCTTACAGCTCAACAGTTTTCCATCACCTTCATATACCAAAACTTGTTAGGCCTTTCCCCAACTGGTCCTAAATGAAGTTATAAAACCTTGCTTTCTCTTTCCCAGGCCTATAAATTGGGGGAAAAGATAGAGATGCAAGGATCACCGGGGATTTTCTATGGGGGTATAAACATCGATGGTAGAAAACAAAAGTCCTTTATACACTCACACAACACATAATTTATGTTTAAAACATAAAATTCTATAATGGGGCAGCCACTGTATTTAGGAGAAAATAAACTCTTCTTTTTAAAGAATTCTGGATTTGCTGAGGGCAGCCTTTAGCGCAGTGAGATGCCCTGCTGGGCAGGGATCCAAGAAACCATTATTCAGTGTTATCAGGTCTCTACCATCTTGTGTATCTGCCTTTTCCCTCTCTCTGAACACCAAGGCAGTCACAAAGTTCCTTCCACTCCAGGGCAGATGTGCCAGGCTGGCCTGGAGACAAAATGCCCTGTGGCTACCTGGAAGGCGCCTGGGCATTGGGCAAACCTGTTCTTCAGGATCTTTTTTGGGGAGTAATGTAAATAGTTCCTGCCCTGTGTTTAACTCTACCTCACAAGACTATTCATTTCGTATTGTGGGCTGGGCTTGCTGGGAACAGAATTATTTTAGCTATAATAGAAGCTATTTTTAATTTTATCATCATCACCATTATTACTACTGTAAGGGAAGACACAAATTCAGGATATTAAACTGCCCCTGAGAAAACCAGTGCCCAAGCTTGGCTTCCTGTCAGGTGTTTGGAGGTAATAAAAAGGGAGCTGATAATAGCAAGCCTCTGAAGATTAGGGGGATGTCATTGCTTATGTGTCAGGACCAAGCACGTAAGAAGTTTTTTTTTTTTATCATCTGAGTACTTTTATCTTGGCCCACGATAATTTAAAATGACTAAATCTGGATCCCAGTTTAAAACCTGAGAGATTCACCTTCAGATTTTTCTATGTTTCTCTTTTCTTCCTCTGGCCCTTTTTCTCTCTTCCCTCCCACCTTTGAGAATAATTTTATTTCTTTAAGAACAAATTCATCATTGCTATTCTTTGGGAAACTCATGAATAAGGGTCATGGTGAGAAGACCACTGGAGTGAGTTAAGATGCCCAGGCTACAGTCCTGATCCTGGCTAGCTGTCTGTGTGTCCTGGCTCAAGCTTCTTCCCTCTCTGTGCTTCGGTTTTTTGCAAAGGTCCTTCCCGCTCCAAAATAGTATGATTCTACAAAGTGAACAAACGAACTGCTAAAGCAAGATTCACTCCTTCATTTACAGCTAGGGTCCAATTAGTGCGAATAACAAGTCTCTTACATTATTTGAATTTGCACTGCATCTTTCCACTGGGCTAGAAAAAGCTGCCATAGTTTATGCAATTACAACTTTGAACCGTGCAAATTTAAATACATGGGACCACACCAGGAGGTTCATTGTTTGCACTAATCAGGATGTGGCCATAATGACATCTTCTTAGAGGGTTCCATATTCTTAGGGATTCTGAACACCTGGTACTGAGGGCATATGATAATTGCTGATGTTTGCACAATGCTTAAAATTTTGCAAAGAGGTTTATACTCATTTTCTCATGAGAGTCTCACAAAAACCTCATGGGGAAGGTACTATATTTCATCAATGAGGAGACAGGCATTTATAAGGATTGATTAGCATATAGATTTAGAACTTGAAGGGGCCTCAGAACTCCCTTGTTTTACAGATGAGGAAACCAAGGCTTAGACAGGTCAAACAACTCGCCCATCACACAACTAGTAAGCGGCAGAGGTACAATTCAAACTTGATCTTCCTGACTCCAGGTTGGATGGCATGGATAATTGTGAAGACTTCACAGGGTATATCTAAGGGAGTAGGAGAGGTTTGGGATTTGGCCTCGTGATTCTGGAAGATCAGGGCCTGGAGCTGTGGGCATGCCCTTCCCCCTCTCTCTCTCAGATGTTAGAAGACAATGAACTTCCTGTGAGCTATTTGTTCTCTGCTCCAGGAAGGTCTCTCCTCCCCCCCACCCCATTTCTTCTCCTAGACTTTCAGATGCCACCCCGGCAGTTGAGTTCCAATAGGGAAAAACCTGAATGGACCAGATCAACCTTGGTCCCCTGTCTAGTTTTCGCACCTAGACTGTAGGCCCACCTCCCAGCGAATGGTGAGAAGGCAGGAATCTTTTCATTAACAGTATTAATTAAGGCAGGTTCCCTTTTACCTCGCCTCCTCCATTATGGAGGTGTGCCCAAATCTTGCAAGGTTTGTAAAATAAATTTACTTTGTTTCTCCTATTATTTAAAAATCCTATCCCACACAAGGTCCAGCATTATTTCTACAGTCCCACAGAAAATAAGGGTCAGAATCAAAATTTGAACTCAGGATTTTCTGATTCTAATTCCTGTATTCCAGCCACTTTATCATGCTTGCCATAAATACCTGTAGCCTGACTGAACTGATTGCTTGAGCTCTAGCTAGGTTTCAGTCCTATTTGGGAGAAACATCTTCATGGGGAGGATTAACTGTTCTATGTCAGACCCAGATGTCAAAGTTGGGATTAGAACTCCGGGAATCCAGCTGTGTGCTAATTCCCCTGGCCACAATGCCCCAAGGCTCCTATCTTCTTCAGAGAGTTAATCTCTCTTGCTTTAACCCTTGGCTGTCCATTACCTTGCGGAAACAAGGATGTGACAGTCTGTTTTGAAATGCAAATTGTTTGGTTTTTTCATGCAATGAGGATTTATTAAATATCTGCTACAAGAACTAGAAACTAAGAGAGTGTCCCTCTCTTGAGGAAAGACTGAACAAATTATAGTATATAAATATAATAAAACGCTACTGTGCTGATGAAAGAGTATGATGACTTAGTTTGAGAAACCTAGAAAGACAAAAACCAAGGCAGAGCAAAGTGAGCAGAACCAGGAGAGCAATTTATACTGGAACAGCAACATTATAAACCGCAGCACAAAAAGTCTAAAGCTCAGGACAATGCCTCCCCCAATCTCCAAGTGAGCAGAGCCCAACTTTATCATAAAGTTCAAAGTTAAGAAATACACTGGAAAAATCAGCAAACAATTAAAAAAAAGAACTTGTTCATAAAAAGCTACTATGATGGCAGGGAAGATCAAGACATAAAATCAGAAGAAGACAGCAATATGAAAATAGTTAGTAAAAAAGCCTCAAAGAAAAATTCTAAATGGACCCAAACCCAATAAGAATTCCTAGAAGAGTCAAAGAAAGAGATTAACATGGTGGAGGAAAGATGGGGAAAAGAAGAAAGTCATGTAAGAAACTTATGAAAAGAGAATTAGCTTGGTAAAAGAGGCAGAAAAAATACTGAAGAAAATAACACCTTAAAAATTAGAATTGGCCTAATGACTAAAAAGAAAAGGTACAAAAATTCACTGAAGAAGAGAACTCCCTAAAAAGGAGAATTGGCCAAATGCAAAAAGAAGTCAAAAAACTCACTGAAGAAAATAATTCCTTAGAAATGAGAATAGGGCAAGTGGAAGCTATTGACTCCATGAGACATCAAGAAACAATAAAACAAAGTCAAAAGAATGAAAAAATACAAGAAAATGTAAAATATATAAATGAAAAAGCGACAGATCTGGAAAATAGATTGAAGTGAGATTTAAGAATAATTTAAGAATTATTGATCTACCTGAAAGCCATGTTTAAAAAAAGAGCCTAGACAACATATTTCAAGAAATCATAAAGGGAAACTGCTCTAATATCTTACATCCAGAAGGTGAACTAGAAAATGAAAGAATCCATAGATCACCTCCTAGAAGAAATTCCCAAATGAAAACTCCCAGGCATATTATAACCAAATTCCAGAACTCCCAGGTCAAGCAGTCAGAAAAAAACAACTCAAATATCGTGGAGCCACAGTCAGGATCACACAAGATTTGGCAGTTTCCATGTTAAAGGAGTGGAAGGCTTGGAATATGATATTCCAGAAGGCAAAGCAGTTAAGATTACTACCAAAAATAACCTACCCAGCAAAACTAAGTATAATCCTTCAGGGGGGAAATTGGACCTACAATGAAATAGAAGACCTTCAAGCATTCCAGATGAAAAGATCAGAGCTGAATGAAAATTTGACATTCAAATATAAGACTCAAGAGAAGCATAAAAAGGTAAATATGAAAGAGTAATAATCATAAGGCACTCAACAAACTGTTTATATTCCTATATGGGAAGATGATACATGTAACTCCTAAGAACTTATGATTACTAGGGCAGTGAGAAGGAATCTACGTAGACAGAGATCATAAATGTGAGTTGATTATGTTGAGAAGATCTCCCGCCCCCCCCCCCCACCAAAACATGAAGGGATGAAAAAGAGGGATAAACTGGAAGAAAGGAGAAGGGAAAGGTAGAATGGGGAAATTTTTCTCACATAAAAGAGGTGTGCAAGGAAAAGCTTTTATAGTGGAAGGGAAAGTGGTGGGGTGGTAGGCAATGCTTGAACCTCATTCTCATTGGAATTCTTTCAAAGAGGGAAGAATACATACACACTCAGTTGGGTACAGAAATCTATCTTACTCAATAGGCAAATAGGAGGAGAAAAGGATAAGAGATATGGAGGGGGGATGACGGAAGATTAAGGGAGGCAGTAGTCAAAAGCACAACAGGCTTTTCAGGAGGAACAGGACAAAAAGAGAGAGAAGGATAAGCAGAAGAAAATAGGATGGAGGTAAGTACACAGTTAGTAATTGTAACTGTGAATATGAATAGGATGATCTCATCCATAAAATGAAAGCGGATAGCAGAACGGATTAGAAACTAGAATCCAACAGTGTTCTGTTTACAAGAGATGCGCTTGGAACAGACAGACACACAGCGTTAAAATAAAGAGCTAAAGTAGAATCTATCATGCTTCTGTTTAACTAAAAAAAAGGCAAGGATAACAATCATGATCTCAGCCAAAGCAAAAAGATATCTAGTCAAAAGAGAAAATCAGGGAATCTACGTTTTGCTAAAAGGTACCATAGACAATAAAGCACTATCAAAAATTTTTACAGCAAGTTTATCTGATAAATGCCTCATTTCTCAAATATACAGGGAATGGAGTCAAATTTATAAAAATAAGAGCCATTTCCCAATTGATAAATGGTTAAAGGACATGAACAGGCAGTTTTCAGAAGAAGAAATCAAAGCTATCTATAGTTATATGAAAAAATGCTCTAAATCACTATTGATTAGAGAAATGCAAATTAAAACAACTCTGAGGGGCTGCCTCACACCTACTGGAAATGACAAATGCTGTAGGGGATGAGGAAAATATAGGTACTCTAATAAATTGTTGGTGGAGTTCTCCAAACATTCTGGAGAACAATTTGGAAGTATGCCCAAAGGACTACAAAACTGTGCATACCCTTTGATTCAGCAATATCAGTACTAGGTTGGTACCCCAAAAAGACAAAAAAGGAAAGAGACCTACATGTACAAAAATATTTATCGTAGCTCTTTTTGTGGTGGCAAAGAATTGGAAATTGAGGGGATGCTCATCAGTTGGGGAATGGCTGAACAAGTTATGGCATATGATTGTGATGGAGTAGGAATTGATGAGGGGGTGGTGTCAGAAAAGAAAAACATGGCAAGACCTAAATGAACTGATGCAAAGTGAAGTGAGAAGAGCCAAGAGATTACTGTGCACAGGAACAGCAATGTTGTAATGACAATCAACTTGGAAAGACTTGGCTACTCTGACCAATTCAATGATCCAAGACAATTCCAAAGGACTTGTGATGAAAAATGTTATCCACCTCCAGCAAGAGAAATAATAAACTTTGAATGCAAATCAGAGCATAATTATCTCACTTTATTTTTATTTTTTTTCTTTGTGTATGATATGGCTAAGATGGAAAAATATTTCTCATGATCTCACATGTGTAATTGATATTATTTGCTTGCCTTCTGGGTAGGGGAGGACTGGGAAGGAGGGAGAGAATTTAGAACTCAGAATTTAAAAAAAGAATGTTAAAAATAAGTAAATAATAGATTTGTTTAAAAAAAATTCCAGCCTAACTGGAATCTCTGGCTGTTCCCTGAGCTCAGCATTCTACCTCCATCTCTGCGGCTCCACAACCGCTCCATAACCAAGTCCCTTTGTGAGGCCAGAGACCATTTCACTTTTGTTTTGTATCTCCAGGACCTATCACAGGTGCCTTATTGGCACTCAAAAAGAGGATTTTGTTGAACTGGATTGAATTGCTGTAACGCAGGGCCAGCTGGGGTTAGGATAGAAAGAACAGAACATAGGATCTTGGAGGAACCTTAGAAATCATCTTTATGCTCCCATCCAATGGAGAGGGGTTCTACTGGCCAAAGCACCAGTTGCCTTCTTTGCCCCTCCCCCTCAACCCTGTAGGGAAGCTCTTTTTCCCCAGCATGTATCAGTGGAGCTAGGTTCTAGTTGCTTCATGTTTATTAGTCTTTCCCCAATTAGACTGAATGCTCCCTGAAGGCAAGAATTGTTTTCCCTCCTATCATATCTATCACAACACTTGGCACAATGCTGTGCATGTAGCCAGTACTTGGTGGAAGTGAAATGTCTGCCTGAGCTAAATAAAGTATCTCCCTTCCTTCTTCTGGGAGGTAGGACTTACCTATTGGTCTGGCAGACGCCATGATAGGCTTCAATGGCATCTTCCTGGTCCACATGCTTTTCACTGTTGGGCCAACTGGTCCGGGCATTAATGTTTGGCTCCTAGAGGGAAATGTGACAGACCAAGACAAATGAAGACAACCCTGCTTATACAAACATCTGTTAATGGAGCGTAAACTCTACATACAAGCGTATGGTTAAGTGCACACATCAGAAAAGTATGAGCTTGTAATTTAAATAAGACAAATGCCCTCTAGACTGAGTGCACTTCATTCCAGGAGGGGAGGGGGAGAGTCAAGTACAGAAAACTTTCCTGGTATGCTGCTTTAAAAGATCAAATTCATTCTATGGAAGAAAATAAATAAAATCCCTTCCCCTCACTCAGAGAAGGGGATGGGAGAGTTGGGCATGGCTGTGCTAATGTTGGAGATATTCCCTTCCCTGCCTCTCCCCAAGTCCTCTTTGTTGTAAAGTATCCTATGGAAATATTTAGGGTCTCCCTGCAAAAAAGAACTTGAACTCAGGTGCTTAAGAGACAGGAGAAAACTGGGGCCATGACTGCTCATGCCTTCACACCCATCTCCTCCCTTCTCTTAGTTTTCTTTTGCTCAACAGATGCCAGGGCATAGGGCAAGTTGTACAGTTCCCTCCCCCTGCCCATCTCCTCCCATCTCTCCCTGCATTAGCTCTTGTTCAGTTCCATTCCCTTCCCCAACTGTGGAGTCTCAGAAGCTGGATTGGATCCCCCATGCCACAGAGGGGGGGGAGGGAGGAGAGGAGGGGCAACCTCTCATTGTGTCAGGACACAGGTCAGATGGCAGGCATCCAAAGTTTTTAAATATAGTTAACATCCCCCCCAAAAAGTAAAATGGGGTTGAGAGAGAAAGGTAGAATCCAAGCAAGAAAAGAAAATGATGACTAGTTGGGTTTTTTGGACATATAGCCCTTTCCCTTTAGGTTTGTCCAGTCTCTGGTTGGAGCTATACAGGCTCCACAGACCATGTAGTAACCTAAAATCCTTCTAGAATCCTTAGGGTAGAATAACTTTGAAAGGTCACCAGATCTTTCAGGCAGGATCCCAAGGCCAGAGACTTCTCGATCTCTGAAATCAAGGCTCTGGGCCTTCAGTCTCAGGTGTTGTGGAATGCAGCCATGGCTCAGTGGGAAGAAATAGTCTATGGGGAGGAAGTCTGGTCCTATCCATTATCCAATCCTTTGGCTGCTGTCCCAGGCTGTATGCCTTACCACACTTCTGCCGGCATGCTTCCGCTGGTCAGCGCTCACAATTTGGGTCCTGAGGATGAGCACTTCCTCCTTGCGCACCTCCAGCTCCTCATTGGCTGACTTGAGCTGGTTCAGCAGGAGGGCGTAGCTGTCTTGGACCTCAAGAGTCGAGTTGTTCTGTGTGGCCTGGTCAGCCACTGCCTTTCTCAGCTCGTTCAGATCATTTTTCAGCTTTTTGTTCTCCGACTCCAGCTCTTGTCTCTGGAAAACACCAAGGCACCCCATTATCTCTTAGATGAGGCTCACCCTAGAAAAGTGCTTCCCACCGTGTGAGCATCCTTTTGACTTTCCTTAATGAAGCCAGTCTCACCACTGGGTCCAGCCTGTGCACAGACGCATTTGCGAGACTGTGGGTAAGGACATTTAACAACTAACATGAATGGCGCTTGGGAGCTTACGGGAGGTGCTATTATTCTCCGTTAAGTGACTTGTCTAGAATCACACAAGCAATCACATATGTGCCTGAGGACAGTTTGAACTCATATCTTCCTGATTCCAAGCCTGGCATTCCACCCACTGAACCACCGAGCTGCTAATAATTACTGACGATTCCAGAAAGTCCACAGGGAGGGAGTCTTCTGGTTGGGCTAGATTTACAACCATACGTTGACTCTATGTGTTTCTCCCACTTAGTGTAGTAAAGTTGATAGAATGTCGGACTGTGGGAGAACGTGATCTCCTAGAAAACGGGGATTTTTCTTTTCATTTTTGTCTTTTCATCCCTAGTGCTGAGAACTTGGGAGTCACTTTATGAATGCCTGCTGAACAGCTGAGTCAGGAGGCTGAGCTTCTTGTACCAATTGGGCTCTATGGCTATGAAGGAGCCGAGTGACTTGGGTGAGTCTCTGCCTCAATCTGGGTTTCTATTGCCTCATCTTTATAGATGAGGGTGATCTCTAATGTTCCTTCTGCTTTTAACGCTGCTACCATACTGGAGAGGAGCTAGGAGCCTGGAAGAACTGGGTTCAAGTCTAGCCTCAGGCACTTGCTGGCTGTGTGACCCTGGGCAAGTCACTGAAACTTCCAGTGCTCCTGGCCAAAGGTGTCAGACATGAAGCCCTACATGTTCCTGCCAGCATGCTGCAGAACCAGATTAAAGTGCAACTGGGAAATATTTAACAACAAAAAAAATACACTAGAACATAGATAATGTTAATATAGCCACTAGGTGGCACCATAGTACCCAGAGTGTAGGGCCTGGAAGACTCCTTCCTGAGTTCAAATCTGGCCTCACACACTTACTAGACTAGTGTGATCCTGGGCAAGTCACTTAACCTCAGTTTCCACATCTGTCAAATGAGCTGGAGAAAGAAATGACAAACCACTCCAGTATTGTTGCCAAGAAAACCCCAAATGGGATCATGAAGAGTCAGACACAACTGAAATGACTAACAACAATAAAACATCAATATGCAGCCCACAGGGATCCTTAAGTAGATTTAGTGGCCCTGTTTCTATTTGAATTTGATACCCCTACTCTAGGTCACTCTCTAAGGCTGTAACCTGCCCTGGTGGATAGAGCTTCCACCTCTGGGAGGTCCTTCTTCCAAGGAAATCATAAATCAAATGCCTATCCCAGTCCCTGTTCACCAAAAACTAGGCTTAGTGAGAGGCAAGGCATAGCTGAAAAACATAAAAATCACTAGTTTTGTTCTGGGTGTTTCTACTTTTTTAAAGCCCTAGTCAAGATGCCTACCCCTCTCTGGGCCTGTCTCCCCATATATAAAATGAGGGTGTGCTTAGACCAGATGACCTCCGAGTTTCCTATTCTAAAATTCTCTGAGTCCATGCAGGCTGCAGGATGGGTGTCAGTGCTAACTCTAAACTCCAGGTGTCCCCACTCACCAATGATATCGCCCAATACAGAGCCATGGGAAGGCTCAGGCAGAAACACAAGGCAACGTCCACTCATTCTTGCTTTTCCCAACCACACCATGTATGAACACCCTCTACAGACCTTGCACCTTCTCCCCCCCCCGTCACCCCAGACCCCAAGGTCACCACAGTCACCTTTGCTCATTTCTCCATCACATACCTCTTTACCTCCTGGTAAAACATTTCCCAAAAGGAGCACATGACAACATACCATGAACATTTTCATGATGCACCTAAGGACTGTGTCACCCTGGGGGAGGGGGGTTATAGGATAGGGGAGACCACATTTCACTGCCCTTGAAATCTCCTAGTCTTAGGCAATGGAGTTTTCTGAATCCCAAGAATGAGGCACTCATTTGTTTTAATGAGCTCAGTAGTATGACTGATAGCCAAGGTACTTGATGACCCCTTATGCATTTTTTTCTCCAAATATGGATTTTCTACAAAAACAGAGGCCACTCCTGCCAAAGATTAGGGATAGATGTGAGGGGGTTCCTGGTTCAAGAGCTTTCCATACAACTGTCTCTGAAGGGATGTTGCCTGTATCCTGGTAGTGAAGAGGGGTCTGGAAGGAGGTACAAGTTAGTCAGAGGGTCAGAAGGACAGAAATGAGTCTTACCAAAAATCAAGAGCACTCTAGGCTAAAGATTATGAGATGGCCTGTGGCTACACAATGCAACAGTCAGGAAGACAGTCTCGATAATTTATCATTAACAGTTAGGAACTAAGGAGGCCACAGAATATACCAGGGTCTTAGCAAAATTATGGTTCCTATGTTCCTCTTCCTAAAGACTTTATCTGATTCTGTCCTAGACTGAGAAGAGGGTACATCTGAACCAGAACTGGAACCAGGAGTTTTTGTGCCAGGGTAAGTAGCACAAAGCACACCTTCACCTTCATTTAGACAGAGACAGGGGGAAGAGTTGGGACATTTCCCCACTGAGGGAAACAAAGACCCTGGAACATTGTTATACAATGTGGTCTTGAAGGAGACCACAACATTGGCTTTCAGAAAACAGGGCAGGCGCTCACATGAGCCCATTACCTGGTAGTTTCCTATTTTAATTAATTATGGGGTTTTTTTTGCTACTTAGGTAGTAAGCAAGTGCTATCAGTGCCCTAGGACAAAGTCCCAGTTGCTGTGTCCTAGTTATGGCTCTGATATGACCCAAAGAAGGATCTAGGGTAGAGTCTGCTCTGGTCCAGAGATCAGTTCCCATCAATCAGGGGCTCAAGTCCATTTCATATTGGGTTTAGAGAGGTCTGTGTAGCCAGTGTACACATCTCAGGCTTATTACATTGGGCATAATTGTTTCCCTACTTTTTACCACAATGGATACTTGGAAATGGCATCGTAAGCTGCGTCGCATTTTCCCAAAGAAATAATTCTTTAATTGGGGGTTGTTTTCCTGAGGCCTTGGCAATACATTGCAGATATGACTAACAAAATGCCATAAAAACAAAGATATAATAACCTCCAACTTACAGAATAATTCAAAACGGTAAAATCATGCTTCTTATCCTACCAAGGGGGCATCACTGTGCTGGCAGTGATCATAAAGGGCACCCCAAAGCACTCTGTGCAAAGTGTACGGTCAGCACATAAACAGTGCAACTCCAGCACAAATTTGATCTAAAACTAATGTGCTTATTATAGCAAACCATTTCATATTTAATTAACAATGACTGCCTTGAATTTGGAAAGGTTGGGGGAAGGTAAGGCGATGGGGAAGATCTGGTTTTGGTTTTTGTTTTTTCAAAGATCTGTCCGTCTGAAACTTTCTTTTTCTCTTGATCAGTTTCCCTGAAGCAGCCAACGGCATCCCCAATTCTTCCACCGACCTGAGAGCTGCCTCCCAGTACTTAAGCTGACCTATTTGGCATTTGTGGACAGACAGCAGAGCTCTTCACACTTCATTTGGAAAGCCATACACACAATTACCGAGACATTAGCACGGATGTCAAAAAAAGGTCCTTCCAATTCTCCCTCACCAAATTGTTAAGACAGGCTTAAGAGAGAATCCTGAGTGAGCATCTGCCGTTGGCTTTGTAAACTGTATCCTGACAATAGCAGAAACTGAGAGATGATGAAGAATGGCCTGAATTACTGTAGTGTCAGTATGGGAAGGGGAGAGGTCACCTGACTCCCTAGATAAGATGAGAGCTGGCTTTATATGTAGGCACAATAGACCTAGGTGGCAACTGGAGGGCACCAGGAAGGCACCCGTCCTCCTAAATCTCCCCTCTAACTTTAGCCTGTCACACTGACTGAAAATTTACCATTAACAATTCATTAGGTTCATTAAGGCAGCTAAGTGGCAAGGTAAATACAGCACTGGGCTTGCAATCAGGAGGATCTAAGTTCAAATCCTCTGTCACTTCCCAGCTGTATGAACCTGGATAAATCACTTGCCATTCCCCAGTCTGTTTCCTCATTTATGAAATGGGGCTAATAATACCTATCTCATAGGGCTGATAGAAGATTAAATGAGATAACATAAGTGAAGTACTTTGCAAACTTTAAAGTGCCGTATAAATGACAGCTGTTATCATTAATTATTACTCATCATAAATATTATTGCATTGTTCTTTACCTTTAGAAATGGCTTTGGGATGGGTAACACATGTGGCACCGATTCCTAAAACAGTTTGTACTTCTCTTATGGAGCTTACTAATTTTATCTTCGATTACAAATATCTGATTGCATGCTTTACGGACTCTATTGCTAGACTGTAAGTCCTTTGAGGTCAGAGACGGTGTGTTTGTTATTCATCACTGTCTCATCCTTGGCACAGAGCTTTGCCCATCGTGGGCATTCAGATGTTGGCTCCATGTAAAACCATAACCTGAGAGCTATTCTCTTCCCCTTGACATCTGAGTGAGGTCATTAACCACATCTGTCAGGAAATAATACCAATAAAGAAGATAGAGCCCTCTCTCCGAAGGTGACACCGCACACATATACACAGATGACGAACACTAGACAGCCCTTCAGGTTGGCGTGCTGACATCAGTGAAGTCGAGTCAACAAGCAGTAGTGATAATGATAATGGTTATAGAACAGCTCACGATCATACATAACTGGAAAACTCATAAAGTTCCTTCTTTCCAACAGCTCTCCAAAGCAGGCAGAGCTAGCACCGAGGGCCTAAAATGTTTGTTCAGCATGGGCTATATCAGAAGTAATCAGTTTTTCCCTTTAGTCCTTCTGATGTTTCCTAATGTTTCCAGAGGACCCAGGATTCTTGAGAGAGATGTCACTGAGTAAGGATTTGGGGCAGGGGGAGGGGGAGGTGGGACAATGGCAAATCATAATAATCTACCAAGGCAAAAAAAGGTTGAAATGTGGAGGGAGAGAATACCTACATCAATGAAATCACAGACCTTTTGGTCTCAAACCTGGTAATTGGTCCTAGAACCAGATCTGAGTCCTAGGGACTAGGGAAGCATCACCAAGTCTAGCTTTGGTCCAACCATGGGATTTTTCCCAGATGACCGGCCTCACTGACAGTCTTTTCACAGAATAGAATTCCTAGGCATCTAAGAAGGAATCTGAAGGAAAGTAAGATAGGCTGAGATCCTAGATCCCTCCACATGCAACTCCTAGCTCTGGCTCACAGCAGAGAGAGCAGGATAAAGGCATAAAGACAGTACTGATCTCATCTTGGGTTTTAGTTTACTGTCTGATTTCTTGTACTCTGGTGCCAAGCAAATGGATGGAATATTTTTTCAATAGCCCCTGAATTGCAGATGACCCTCACCCCCCCCACCTGTCTAAATATGCTTATTTTGCTGTTAAATTTAGCTTGTCTTTCCTGTGCCCCGGTATCTAAGCTATCTCCCTTTCCTCTTCTTAAATGTGTTAATGCTGCAAAGGAGGGTGAAGCTAGGAAGGATAGTGAAGAAGCTGTCTGCATGGAAGGCTTCATGATCTTTTTTTGGCTATTATTTTATGCCCATAAGTCTCTTCTCCTCGAATAGATTTTTAAGATCTTTAAGGGCAGGGACCATCATACTTCTTTTATCTCCTATACTCATGAGGGCTAGGCACATGGTGGAGGCAACATGGAGTAGTGGAAATAACAGTGGCCTTGTAGTCAGCAGGACTACTACTCTTCATGGTTTTGATATCTACTACGTGACCTTAGCCAAGTCATTGCTCTCTCTGAGCCTCAGTTTCCTCACCTGTCAAGCAGGGATAATAATATTCACACTACCTGCCTACCCTATAGGCTTATTATGTGGCAAGTATCTGGTCCACCTTAAATCTTACTTCCTTATTACCAGCTCTAAACCATGCTGCCTCCACTTTCGCCATCATCTCCCCTCCTCTCCAGCAGAAAACTTGAATTTCATGCTGGGACTCACCCTGGACTCTGAAAGGGGAGCTTTTCACCTTATGTTGCCCTAAACCAAGTCCCCACCTTACTTTCAGGCTACCGACTCCAAACCATGCTGGGAACACTAATCTTGGTCAGGGAAGCTGTGGCATGGCCATTTGGGGAACAATGGCAGGGTTACTCTAGCTTGGCCCTACACATCATGGATGGCGGTGATGTCTGTGTATCAAGTTCAATGGTAGGGTGAGACCCCTAAAACAGCTGTAATGGTGGGACGGGGGTATACAATCCTGCATGCAGAAGAGGGTGGGGAGCCTGCTTCTAGAAAGGCTTTATGATGAGTAATGAAAGTGTCTTGCTCCCTAATTTGGAGCATGTGTAGACATTCTGTAACTGGTTTCAGTTAGAAGGAGCATCTTTGATTGGCTATGATGTCAGAACTGGGGCGGGGGGTGTTATTCAAAAAGCATTACTCAGCCACAGCCTGAGCGTTGTTTAGTCTTTCTTATCTTTCTGGGGTTGAGGAAAATGTTCTGGCTATTGTTTTTGAAGCAAACATAGCTCTGAAAAATTAACTGTCATTTGGGTAAATGGCCCTGGGATGGTAATACACTAGAATGAATGCACAACCTGAGAGCATTAGAAAAAGACACTTCATCCCTTCAGGGGCTCCCCTAGGACCCTGAAGGGGAGATGTAGCTGGCTTCCCCTGGAAAAGGGAGTCTGGGACATTGCTACACTGAAGGGAGCTTTATCCTAATGTGTTCTTCTCACTGGCAAAGGCAGATTATTGGGAGAAGGGAAGGAGGACAGTTCTTTTTAAGAGACAGGGCTTGGAGTAAATGATTCACTAGCAAGATGGTACTGCTGTTGATCCTAAAAGGAGAGGCAGGATGGATGACTTAATAATGTTAATTGTTTTCCATATCCTCCAATTCTCCTGACATGATCAAGGCTCCTCTGGGGAATGCTTACTGAAGGCAGGAAAGTTTGGATTCCACAGGCATTCATCAAGTGTAAAGACTTACTAGCTCTATTGAGACTTTTAAATTTCCCAGAAATCACACAGGAAAAGAAAGCCCAACCAACAATTCAAAGGGAAAAACCCTACTGAGAACTATCACACTGAGCTAGCAGCAACAGCTCTGCTACTTGAAAAAAACTTCTAGGACTAGGTTAATGGCTGTCACACCGCCCAGTATTGGATGACCAGGGTACAACAGGCTGTGGCCATTCCCATGCTGCCTGACTACTGGGGGATGTTTGAGTATTGGTCAGTGGCAGGATATATGTAAGGCTTCTACGGGTTGGGTTTTCATGCAAGTCTGATTCCAGGCACAACTGTGGAATAGGCCAAGTCTGTCTGGCATCCACCAAAGCCCCTTTTTCCAAACTCTTTATCCAAACCCAGCCCTGAGGTGTCTATGTTGCCTGGCCCCCTGCCCGACACTGCTTCCTAACTCAGACCCAACCATCTTATAGAACTATTAATTCTCCCACTTACTAGCCCCATGACCCTGACCAAGTCACTTAAGTTCTTAGCCTCAATTTCAACATTCAATGAGCATTTATATGTAAAAGGAGAATAGTAATACTTAACACTACCCACCTCACAGGGTTATGAGAAAAGTATATTGTAAGCCTCATAGTGCTACTCTATTCACCTCAGCTCTGCCCCTCACAGTGCTAGGAGCCAGTCTGTGTTATCAGGACTTCTCTACCTGACGGTGATATATGTATATGTATGTAGTACAACTATGCGAACCTATGTCTAGTTATGTATATATACACATATGTGCTTATATATCCATGTACATGCATACATGCACACAACACAGGCATATATGTGTATACAGATGTGTATATACATCAGCCTGTGTTATCAGGATTTCTCTACCTGACGCTGATGTATGTATAATAATATATGCATATCCATGTTTATACATGCCTTTATATGTATCTACACACATGTTTATCTATCTCTGTGTATATGTATTTATGTGTACGTGTATACACACACACACACATACAAATATACCCGTATGTATATTTAGATGTGTTCATACACATATAGATAGAGATCTGTACACACACACACACATGCACCAGGTTTGGCTTTTTCAAAGAGTTCTACAGCTGTCCTTGTACTTCATTTTCATGAAAATCGCATAAGGTAGGCAAGAAAGATATTCTTGTAATTTATAACAAAACCTATTAAAATATTTTTCTCAATTTTAGACTTGAGTGTTTCCTTCAATTGAAATGAATCTATTAAAAACCTTCCATGTGTAAAGTGAAGGTGGGAAAACAAAATTCCACATGGGTAAATGGATTCGCTGGAAGGCACACACAGTGCAGCCCTGAGCAGACTGGGGATGTGACCTTGGGTCTCCTGACTCTCAGCACTGCCCTCTACCTGCTCATCACATCAGCCACAGGAAGGTAAATGAATCTCCTTTGATGAAATTGAGGCTAAGAAGGCAAATGGCTTATTACTGAACCAACCTTACCTTCAGGCTATTGTAGGCCAGATCTGCATCTTGGTCTCTATCTGTTTCGCTCTTTGTTTCAACCACCTGCAAAGATGAAGACAGACAGATAAGTGACTCAGAGTGAGAATAAAAGCAAGACACAAGAGGACCGTGGACCAGGGCCTTGCCTTGAGCTACACTGAGCCCTTGTTGGTGCAGTTCTAGAAACCAGGGGCCTGAGGTGCAAGGGTGGCCCCAGCACTCTTTAGCTGTGTCACCCAGGATACGTCTCTTAGACTTTCTATGGGTTAGCTTCATCACCTGAAAAATGGAGATACTGCTCCCATTATACCTCATAGGATCGCTGTTAAAAAAAAAAAAAAGCTCTGTAAACCTTCAAACGCTACATCGATGTAGGATGGTTTATGGCTCTGCATGCCTGCCTTACCCTCTGCACACTATTCTCTCCATCAGTCACTGCCCTCACCAGCTCAAAATTTACCTTTTTTTCATTAACCTTTCCATGACTGAGGAGACTTAAGGTTAAAGAGAAGTGAGTGATCTGCCCAGTCACCCAGCCAGGTGGCAGCAAACCCAGGCCTTCTGTTTGCCAGTCAGAACTCCCTTTTCTACCTTCTCATGTTCTTCTGGATAATATTGCCTAGTATAGGGGAAGGGAAGAAGCATTTGTAAAGCACCTACTATGCGCCAGGCTGTGCTAAGCATTTTATGATTGTTCTCTCATTTGAGCCTCACAACAGCCCTGGGAGCTGATGAGGAAACTGAGGTAGACATCGATGAAATCACTTGCCAAGGTCACACATCTAGAGAGTGTCTGAGGCTGGATTTGAATTCCAATCTTCCTGACTCCAGGTCATCCAGTTACAGAAACATCTATAGGAACATTAGCCCCCTGATCCTAATCACCAGGCTGACTTTCCACAAGTTAAGCCCCAGAAGTATCACACCCATCTCCCTCAGTGTAAATGAACTTGATCGATGGTAGCTCAGATTCATTATAGCCCCGGCTAGCAGTCACGGTGCCAGGGTCATTGCCCTTTCAATGGGACAGATCGAACAAATATTGATTTTACACCCCATTGATTTCAGTGCCGTCTCTCATTTACAGAAGGCTCTTTCTTCGTGGTTGACAGTTGTGCCATAGATCCCTACTCAGGAAAAAAAAATTCAGGGGGAGCTCCTTTCTCAAAATTTTCCAGAATAAAGCAGGCAAGGTATTATATGGGTAGGACCCTAGCTACTGAGGAGGCTGAGGCTGGTGGATCTCTCAAGTGGAAGATTTCCATGCCACAGTGGGCTAAGCTCCTGGGGGTGCCCACACTAAGGCTGGCATTAATATAATAAGCCTATGTGAACAAGGGCCACCTGTCTGCCCGAGGGGAGAACCAGCTGTGCCCGTCAGAGTGGGACCAGGCCCTTCAGTAGCTCTTGTACTTTCAGTCTGGGCAAAATAGGGAGATCTACTCTGAAAAAAATAAATTAAAAAATCCTAGAGCACACTGGATCTCTCCTTTGTCCCTAACACACTCCACTTTGTGTGTTTGTAGAGTACATGTGACTCATATATCCTGCAAATCCCTACCCCCTCCCAGAATGGAAACTTCCAGGGAAGAAAAACTAGGAGGGGCTTTTTACCCTACACTTTTGGTTTTTATTAGTAATTTCATGGGTGTAAGGCATTTTGGACAAGGAGCACACTCTGCCAATGCATGCCTGAACTTACCCTTCAACTGACAGTCTTAGAAAGTTGCTTGGGGCAGGTAGCAGGAGCCTGAATGACCAGGGTCACACAATTGGCATGTCTCACAGGCAGGACGTGAACCCAGGTCTCCCAGGTCCCAAAGCTGGCCTGCCCATTCTGTACTATGCCACATCCCCTCCTTGCTAAACTGGATTCAATTACCCTGGGCCTTGGTCTCTGGCTGCTCCAGGAGGTGGGGTTTTGGGATGTCATAACTGGGTTCTGTTGGTTCTCTCCCCTGTTACTCTCTTGTTTCACTCAGTCAGGAACCAGTGGTTTATTTAGGAGGGATCCCAAGTTTATCACTTTCATTCCCAATCTCAGGGAGAAGCAGCTGACCCAGTTAGTACCCAGAATAGCTATCCAGAGGATGGGTTTTCTGGATCATTTGGAACTGCTAGACTGAGGACATGGGAAATGGAGAGATAAAATACAAGCAATTTTTGGATTCAGAAGGAAGCAGAGGCAAGGTTTTTATTCCTTCTTTCTTCTCTCTCTCTCTCTCTCACACACACACACACACACATCTTCTGATCCAGTCCATTTGGCTTTTCATACATTAGATTACTGCCTGTCATGGCAGCTTCTTTCCTAATGTAATGTGTCACTTATAAACCTAATCCTTTCCCCCTCCATTCTGAATGTAATCCGCCAGAGAGATTTAAATCCATCAGCATGACTCACAGTCCTGCTTACTGCAGGGGGTCGGGGTGACTCAGGAGGGTCTCGGGAGGAAGAAGCAAGCACAATTACTTAGAAGAATTGGAAATGTTTGTGCAAGCTTCTTGGATTTGCACAGGGAGAACAGTCAAAACAGTGTGGTCACGCATGTAAGATATAGTATATGGCTCCTTCGGGCTGGGGTGAAGGTTAATAACACGCACGTTTTTAATACTGCTTTACGTATGGTGTGGGCAGTTAGATGGCACAGTGTATATAGTGTATACAGTGCTAGGTCTGGAGTCAGGAAGACCTGGGCTCAAATCCAGCCTGACACTTAGTAGCTGTGTGGCCCTGGGCAAGTCACTCTCTGTTGATCTCAGTTTCCTCATCTGTAAAATGAACTGGAGAAGGAAATGGCAAACCACTCCTGTACCTTTGCTAAAAAAAAAACAACCCAAAAGGGGTTACAGAGTCAGACACATTGGAAGTGCCTAAACAACATGCATGGTTCCAGAAAGCCAATGACCCTTCATAGAACACTAAGATTTAAGGCCAAAAGAACTCCAAATAAAAAAAACAGGGCTTATTTTTATTCAACCCTCTCATTTTATAAAGGAGGAAACAAAGGCACAGAGAAGGAAGAAGACCTCCCGAAGGTCACAGAGGTGATAAGTAGCAGAGCCAAGATGTGGATCCCAGGTCTTCTGACTTCATGTCTACACTCTTTATCCATCCCAGTATTAAATGCCAATCTTTCATAGGTTTTAAGTAGGCCAAGAATTTTTAGCTTCCTCTAACTTATGTTAAATTTTAAAATGAAGAAGTCCGTGTGGAATTACAGCGGGCCCATTGCAACATCCATTGATCCTTTCTCAGAACTCCTTCAACATCTACAGGCTGGGCCTCATAATTTAACCCTTGGTTCTATACCATATTGTATTTGTTTCTGTAATAATGAGAACTCCCCTTGATATAGTGATTCATAGTAACAAAATGCTTCCTGAACATTCTTTCATTTAATCCTGATAAGGCCTTCATGAGGTTAGGGGGGAGGTAGTATAAATGTCATGATGATTCTTGTATTACTGATGAGGAATGGGAGGCTTCAGAAAAGACACGATCTGCCCAAGGTCATACAGACAGTGAATAGAGCTAAGGCTTAAACTTGGACCTCTGACTTCAAACCCAATGGACATTCCACGATACCACATTAGCCCCCAGTGCGGCCCTTCCTACACCATCTTGTTAGGTTTTGTTTTGTTTTTCAACCAGACTATAAGCCATATATTCTGTCCCCCTTAGAAACAACCAGGGTCATAGACAGAGTAGGTGCACAGTCTATCTGACAGTAGAGAAATAACAGAAGAAGAAGGTGCAGGAAAATAGATCATCCATCTTGCTATTTGTCCTTCATTCTTGAAGAGGACACCATGACATCAGGGAGGTGATCCCATGACATGCAAGTGAATTGGATTTAAGTGGGGGGGGGGTGCGGCACTGTGCAAAGTCACCAGCCTCACTTTTACCTCCAGAGCCATCTGGGTCAGTGGCAAGACGTAGATCAAGAGAACTGGAGATGGCCCAGGATGCAGTGGGGGACCTTGGTCTTTTCAAGCTAAGGTCTTTAACAGGTCTCATTTTGACTGAACCCATTCAGTGATTAAGGCTTAAGGGGTGAAGAACACCACCAGAACATTTAAGTCTAACCAATTAAAGCTGCTTAACTTAGGAGTACTTGGGCAATCTCCTATCCTGCTATTCCAACAGGGAGAGCATGGGAAATGCGTATAATAGAATCCACGAATTGTTATTATTCAGTCTTTTCAGTCATATCTGACTCTTCCTGACCCCATTTTGGGTTCTCTTGGCAAAGATACTGGGGTGGTTTTGCCATGTCCTTCTTCAGCTCATTTTACAGATGAACAACTGAGGCAAACAGGGCTAAGTGACTTGCCCAGGGTCACATAAGCTAGTAAGTGTTTGAGGCCGAATTTGGACTCAGGTCTTTCAGACTGCAGGCCCAGCACTCTATCTATTGTGCTACCTACTTACCAAATTCTGGTTTAACATGTTTTATTAGTGAGTATGCACACTGGATTATTTATGCCCAGGTTAGCTCACAAACCCTCAAGTCCATCATCACCTGACCACTCCAAACAGCCAAACCTTAATATACCCAGGAGTAGTCTATGGAGGGAGAGGGGGATAGTCAGTGTGTCTTCTAGCCTGTGCATTACCAGAGGTCCCTAAAAACCTCACTGTACCTGGGCTTTCTTGTTTTCCTGCTGCTCCTTTTCCAGCTGAGTTTGCAATTTCTTCCTTTCCTGCTCCAGCTCCCGAACTCTCTTCTGCAGCTTCAAGAAGACAGACATGTCCATAGCTGCCTTCTCCAGGCCCATTTCCTTCAGGGGCAGAAAAGAAAGTTCCAGACAAGGCAAATAAATACCTTAGGGAAACACCTCATTATCTAATTGTCTTTTTGTCCCTGGCCCTCTCCTTCATGAGCCAAATGAGCAGCTTGATTTCTACCCAAACCCACGGAACCTTTCCACATCATGGACATTGATACTAATGGACTTTAAATTCTCCTTTTGCAAAGAAAAGTTTTATAATGCAAGTCTCCCTGGAAGCCCGCAGAGCATCTGAGTCTTAGACATAAATCATTCTCTTGCAGAAATCCATAAAAAAATGGCCAATCACGTAGGAAAAGTCAAATTGGATGAAAACAAAGCCCTTCAGGGGAGGAGGGGTGAAAAAGAATTCTTTAAAAAACAAAAACAAAATAGTCCCACACAAGAGACACTACAGGATGTGGAAAATAAAAACCTTATTAACAATCCATGTGATTAGTAATCATTGCCAAGACTGTAGTCAAACCATGATAGATTATACCTTGAGACAATAGTAACACATCTGCTTTTATATCTAACATGTCATGGAACAGTGGTTTCTCAAGAGATGCTTTTTCCCTTCAGGCTTGTGTTTGTGTTACTGTCCTACAGATTTTTAAATGAATGTATGTGCCTGAGGGGAGCTTCATCTAGGGGTTCAATTTCTGTGGAGAAGAGGTCCACCATTCCCATCCTTACCACCACCAATTGCCACCTTCAAGGGTGGTAAGTCCAAGAGCCCCGGGAACAGGAGTGTTTACCATGCCACCAGCTCTACTTCCAGCCTGGCCCCCATAGCCATCATCATAGAATGCAACTCTTGTGAAGATGAGATCAGGCATTTTGGAGTTTCTTTCAGGAACTGATCATTGTATTCTTTGCAATTTCACATTGCCCACTTGTTCTAATATGTTTGGGCAATTTTCTTTAATGATCTCTTGAAACAAGAGATCCAAGTTCTTTTTTTGGTCAGAGATTTAAGGTAATCAGGTAGCACATGATTCTTAAATTATCCATCCTTAATATGTTTTTCAGGTCAGTTGTTTTTGATATGTGATATCTTATATTTTCCTTAGGTTTCTCCTTTTTTATTTTAAGAATTATTGTTGTCTCCTGAAATCATTAATTTCCATTTTGTGCATTCTGATTTTCAGATAGTTTGTTACTAGGATGAGATTTTGTACCTCTCCTATTAAGCTATTAATCCTTTTTTATATTTCTCTCTTCCATGGCTTTCATTTCTTTTATTATGTCTTCTTTTAATTTGCATAATTTCTTTGAAGAATTCTAAATTGCTTTTATGGGAAAGCAGTTTATTCTTTGATGTTTTGATACTAAGTGTTTTTTAATTATTCTCCTCTTTCAGATGTGCGTATTGGTCATCCCTGTCATCATAAAAGTCTTTTATTGTGTTCCTTTGTTTACTGATTTTTGCTGCAGAGGCCTCAGGAATTGAGTTCTAGGTCTCTCCTGCTCTGGGGACCAAATGAAGTTCAAGAACTTTCCTTTACAGTGGTGGTCTTTCTTTAGTCCTTTCCTTTTACCATAACATCAAAGTTCTCTTTTCCTGTGATCAGCTTTCTTTTGCATGAGAATAGAGGAGAAGCCTTTCCTTTAATCTTCAGTGAAATCTGAAGATGCCCCCCTCTTATGGGAGAGACCTAGCTGAGACCTTTTCCTTCACGGGGATGAAGAGAGAGGTTAAGGGCCATTTTTTTACACAATTTTAAAAAAAATCCATGATCAGTCTGAACAGAATCTTTTCTTTCTTCACATAGAGGTGTTTCTTTTTTCTTTAGTGCATCAGGTTTTTGTTTTACCTAGGTGCTTAAGTGAGGCAGTTTCACTTTAGACTCTCAGGGGATTTCTTCCTGCTGAAGCAACTGAGGCTTTTAGGGAATCTTTCAATTTCATGCTGCAAGGGATTTTTGCCTACTAAGGTCTGAATCCTTTCTCCTTCATCCCTGCGGAGATCTAGATCATATTTACTGCTTGTCTAAGAGATGGCTGTTAGTTATTGAATTAATGGTGGGATAAAGCTGACCTGTACTGCTTCCATCTTGGTCTGGAAAAATCTTTGTTTTTCCAATACAGATCTCATTTCTAAGATACAGTCTCGATTCTTCTATTTGTTGGAACATAGGAGGCACTTAATAAATGTTTTTTCATTCATGCAACTGCGACCGTAACATTATGATCAGAGAATGTCCGAAGTGAAGGAGATCACGGAGATCAACCAACTGTGTGTCAGGTAGTGGGGGTACAAATTTTAAACCGAGACAGTCTCTGCCCTCAAGGATATTAGAGTAGGCAGATATAACACATACCAGGCCTCAGTTTCCTCATCTGTAAAATGACGCAGTAAGCCCAGATGGTCTCTAAGGTCCCTTCCAGTTCTGACATTCTGTGCTTCTTAATAGAGACAGTTACCTTGGGGGTAAGACTTATCCTTCAATTTCTCTATTCAGCACTGATCGAATTTTATATCCTAACATCCTAATAGGAGATATCATTGCTGCTCAGGGACTATTCCAGCAAAGGAGCATCATCATTTTTTTCTCTCCAACAAACTGTACACAGTGGTCTTGAGCCAGAGAGACTTACCTCCACCTGCTGGATTGCATCTTCAGTATCTCCGATCTCAGATGTGGACACTGACGGGTAATTCGAGTCAGATTCTAAACTACTCTGGTTTGAAGGGTTTCGCCTATGACCTGGAGTTTGCTGTTTAAAGAGACAATTACCAAAACAATTTAACACATGACATCTCATAAAAGAATAGTGTTAAACAGCACTGTGAATTCTGGAGGACAAGTAGATCTTTTGGTTTTTGTTGCTGTTGTTAATCTCATTTAAAAAAAATCAGCATTTCTGGTCTCTTAGAATGGTGGTTAATAGAGTCATCTCAAAAGAGCCATTTCATCCACATTTCTTACAGCCAACTAGACAATGACATCACAATCCAACAAACACATGCTTGTCCCCATTGGAAGGATGGGCAACTCTGTTGCTCAATGAAATGCAAATCCGTAAGACTTAGGGTAACAATCTGTATGAGAGGGCCTTGTGAGATGATCCCTGACTCCCCAGGCACAGAGTGAGCAGCACTCCAAAGCTGCATTTCATTATTGGCCCTCTTAAGAGGATCCTGGAAACAGAACCCTCATTGATATTACAGGAAAATTTTGAAAATTGACAGATATTGAAAGTGGAGTTTTCCATTTACATAGTTTATTTAAAATAACTTTTTTTTTCTTTTTTAGCATCTGCCTCAACTGAAAGAGAAAAAAGATACATTTGCTGGGGTAATTTTATAATTCCACATATGTTCTTACTAAATTTCTCTTCCTGCTTACTCAACCACTGTTATATGGGCAGGAAATCCTGTAGGGAAATGTTTACGTGAAGCAGAAAAAGAATGAGTAAAGTTCTGAATTATCAAGAAAACATGTTTTATGTATATAATGTTTCATCCTATATTTCAGAAAACAATCCAAATGGAATAGCAGTCAAAGCATGTCTGAGTCACTTTACACAAGGTACCACTGAAACCACTAGTAGGACTTCTCAGCTTCATTCATAAGTCAGCTTCAACTGAAGATGAAGCATGCTTCCCACCTCTTGGCTCAGAGTCAGTGGACTGGAAGGACAGAATGAGGCTTACATTGCCAGACATGGCCAATATGTGGATTTGTTTTGCCTGAAGGTGGTGGGTAGTGAAATTGATGTGAGAGAAGGAAAGAAAGAAAAAGAAAGGAAGGAAGCAAAGAGAGCAAAGATTAAAAATATACAGTAGAGAGTAGAAAGAAGTTCATAAATGGACAGAGGGAAATTTTGTTGTATTTGTATTAAATTTAATATTCATTTAAAAACAAATTAAGTAGTAATAGGGATCCAAAGGTTCAGTTATATAATACTCTTTCTGAAATTTCAGAAACCGAAATTTCATGTTTGTTGATGTTTGTCAAGTTTGCAATTAAAAAAGAGAACTTTAATTTAAAATATCTATCAGCATCAGATGGTAATGAAGGCACAAAAATTTCCCTAAACTGGGAAAACCCTAAAAACAACTACAGCACTTGCTGGTTAGTTCCCCAACAATGTGCCACAGGATCCTTTACAAGACCCAGAAGTCACCATTAGACATTGCTTGACAGTAAATTTTCCTAATCAGATACTTGCTTACACTATACTTCCCCCGCCAAGAATGTCAAGCCTCGAACTGTGTTTGGTCACACCTTGTCAGAGATCGGCTCCAGTGGACTAGGTAAAACGAGCAGTGAATTCAAGAGGGGATTTGAGTGAACCAGAGGTGTTTAATAGGAAGGAATTATTCTCATTACCCTTATGATGGTCATTTCATCCCGAAGGCTGTCATAACTTTGCTCCAGTCGGGAATACTCCTTCACAAGGTTTTGGTATCGTGAACGTTCCTCCTCCAGCTCCTTCTTCATTAGGAGATTCTCCTTTACTGAATTTTGGGCAAATTCATCTGAAAGGAAGACATATCAAGCTACCATTTCATCTGTTAAATGAGTTCATTGATTGTCAAAAGCCTGCTCGTGACAGGGTTGGTGTACCTGCCTCTGATTAATCCATGAAAACATTTCATTTAATACATAAGAGGGATGCTCATGTCATCATGCATAAGCCAGCAGAGAAGAGAAAAGTCTTACCCAGAAAGAGTTGGAGGAGAGAGAAATACCAAGGATCTGGATGGCCTTGGGACTCTGAAGTGGGCATTAAATTTCATGTTTTTTTCAGACTCAAGCCTTTCCAACACGTAATGGGAGTTGCTGCCAGTGTTAGTGGAAGAATCCATGCCCACGCCTTCTCATCTAAACCTGAAGTTGCTAAAATGCTATTGGCCTGGTAGGATTAGGGTTGATGGAAGAGTAAATAAACCAAAAAGGGATATAGCATAAAGACTCATGGGGATAGTTGGAGAGACTGAATTTCATTCTACCACAGACTCTATTTTACTCGTACTAGTGAAGAGAAACAGTAGAAAGTAATTTTAAAAAAATCTAGATAATCTAAAAGTTACTTAGGCTCATAGGGTCAAAGATTTAGAGCTGGAAGGGACATAAAGGTGATTTCAGTGGTATGAAATTCAAATAGAAACAGATTTCCACAGCTGCAGACAAAACCACAAATTTACACCATTTATGCTATATTGTATTTTTATTTATCTTGCTGAACATTTCCCAATTACATTTTAATCTGATTCAGCTGGGAATTTTACAGGTGATGAGTTTGATACTTCCAATCTAGTTCAACCCATTGATTGTAGACTGAGGCCTGGGACTGTTTGCCTCTTTTCATACCCCTGGAGTTTCTGGCACAAAGTAGGCCCTTAATACATGTTTATTGACTTGCTTTGTATCTTAAGCAAGTCCCTTACCCACTGGACTTGTTTTCTCATAAAATCAAGCTTGAGATAGATGAAAATGATTTGCATATGGCTGAACAGATTATTAGTGGTGATACCAGGCCTAAATCCAGACTTCTAGTCCTGACTTCTTTTTTACCAAATCATGAGTTCTTAACCTTTTCTTTTTTTTTGAGCACGTCATGGACCCCGTTGGCAATCTGGTAAAACCTATAAAACTCTTCTCAGAATAATGTTTTTAAATGTATAATCTTTCTAGGAGGCAGAGTACTGGAAACACCATCATTATTATTATTTTGGTCTGGACTTGTGAGTTCATTGTTTGGGAGAACTTCTAGTAAGGAAAACACATGGAACAGGGTTCGACTCTCCTGTAGCTTGCAGCCTTAACAGTTGCCCGGTACAAAGTAGGTGCTTAAAAATGTTTATTGAATTGATTCTAAGTCCTGTGCCCTATCTCTCCACATCTCCCTTTCTCTGTCTTGACACTGTTCTATGAGGACAGAGGGAGACCTGATTCATGGAGGGCATTGCTGGGCAATACGAAAATAAAGCCTTCTAGACTCTTTTCTTCTCCTGGGAAAAATATGAGGTGTCAGTGGTTTCATATTCAATACAGAAAATGTGTGTTTTTGTTGCTTTAAGGTAAGTAGCTCCCTACTTGATTTTACAAACTGACGTAAAATCAACATATATTCTTGCTGGAAAAACAGTGTTGAGGCTGGGAGAAAGGGAGATAAGGAGAACAGAGAGGTCTTGCGGAATGATTGACATTCTATCTATGGAGCCTACGGTAGCATGGGATAGCTCTAAAGAAATCTCTAAAGGGTTAAAAGTGTGATAATTCAGCAGGTCACGGACCTGAAGGGAGACCAGAGGCAAAGCCGAGGGAAGCAAAGGTCCTACTTGCTGATGACTAGTGTGGCAGCTGGGTGGTACGGAGATAGAACACAGGACTTGTAATCAACTCAATAAAAAATTTTAAGTACCTAGTATGTGCCGGGCACTGTGCTAAGCCTTGAGTTCAAATTGTGTCTTAGACACTGACTAGCTGTCTCACCCTGGGCAAGTCATTTAACTGCTATCTGCTTCAGTATCCTCATCTGTAAAATGGGGATGATAAGAGCACCTACCCCCCCCCCCCCCCCAGGGTTGCTGAGGATAAAATGAAAGAGGATTTGGAAAGGACTTTGCAAACCTTCCAATGCTCTACCGAGGCTATTATTCTTGTTGCTGTTATTATTATTGTTAATCAATTAAATTGCTTCCAGCCAGGACGGAGACAATGTAGAGGTCACAGTACCAGGGGTATCATCCACAGGGACAGGGTATGAGGGCAGTGAAGTGAATAGGTGTAGAAAGGAAGGAACTCAGGCAGCTCAAGGAGGACCACCTCTGCCCCCAGCCCCACAGAACTCAGCAGGGATCTTTGGCCCTCAGAAAGAAACACATCCCTAAACAAAGCTCCGTTCAAACATTCCAAAAATCTGACAGCGAGGGAATTCTCTTTAAAAGGAGTCACTTCCCCCAAAGCTACTCCGATTAATATCTTAAAATGAAATGGCATGGGGTGAAGGGGTGGTTTCTTTCTTAATCTCTCCCAGATTGAATCAGATTTCTCCACACTGTCTTCATACAGAGCAGCATGACAAACCGACAGGGAATTTGGGGGGGGGAATGGGAGTGGGGGAATGGACATGAATAGAAAATAAAGAAATGGGGCCCTTCTGACACACTGAAAACATACAGATGACTCACCCCGCTCCTTACCTTTAGACTGGCACGAGATTTGGTTGTTAAGCATTTCTTTTTCATCTTTCAAAAGCGCATTCTCTTGCTCCAGGTCCAATACTCGCTAAAAAACAATACACACACCCACACAACAGGGGAACACATTACCTCTTGTAATGCCAGTCAGCTCAAGGTCAGGTTCTTTCTTTATGGGGATTATGTTTCACCTGGTTGACTTTGAATGTTTTCTTTTTTCTTTCTTTTTTCTTTTTTAAAACAAACCTCCTTCCCCCCTGATTTTTCCCCCTTATATTAGGCAAAAAAATTTTCATAAACCAGACCTGGGAAAGTGAAATGTCTTTCATGATTTTCTATTATTTCTAAAAAAAAGTCATGTAAAATATCATTATAAAAGGCTGGATTGAGTTAATTCTCTTGGTCTCAGTGTAAATGAAAAGACAGGATATTGTCTTAGAATTTTAACCAACCCCCTCCCTTCTGTCACCTTCCTTGGGAAATGAGGAAATGCTTTAGTAGAGGCAGAGACTCTCAACAAGCAGATTTCTTACAGTTTTTCTCTCATTTTCTCTGGGGTGGGGGTGGGGGTAATCAGGGTGAAGGTCAAAGCATTAGGAAAGGATGGGTAGCTTGCTACTAGATGCTGGTACAAGGAATATCAAACTTTTCTTTACACCAGTATTCAGTACCAGGAGCCACATCAAAGAAGTAAATGTATTGGAATGGCAAAGGAGAACACAAAGTGTTTTTTAAAATGTCAGGGTGAGTGTCCAAGGACAAGTGGGAAGGAATCAAGAAAAATATAATTGAGGTTTAATATTGGTACATATGTTCTGGTGGTAAGAATCCGTTATAACATTCCAGAGAAGTTTCAGTACAGAAATATGAGAGGTTAAGAATGGGGACGATCCTTCTCTACCATGAAATGAGTTGGAAACCTTTGGAGGCCTCTCTATATATGAATTCCTCTGTGTGCTCTCACTGATATCTATCTGCATTGCCATCATTGGTGCCTATGGATTCATGCTGCAGGTTATTATAAAATGCTTTACCAAAATAATTCCACAGTACTCAGCATGGCCCTGTGATGGGTAATCAAAGAGCCAACAGATGCATGCAACATGCAGAACTGATAGAAACCAAGCGATGTGTGCACATGGAATCAGATTGACAAATGAGTAGCCTTCACCTTCCCAGTTGCTAGGTCCTTACCATAAGAAATCACTATATTGTTAAATTGTGACTTTATCATTTTCCTTCCTCTGTTTTTGGAAGTGAGTTTTTAATCCTTATTTATATTTTAATGGGGAACAGACTGACTTGAGTGGCACTGCTTAAAGTCAATCAATAATTATTTTTCACACATTTATTATGTATGGGGCACTTTATGGAGAACCTAAGGATGGAGGAAGCATAGTTTCTGGCTTCAAGATGCTTATAACATGGCAGGCATGAGAGAGCAGTGCTAATCTGAAGGAAGTACCAGACAGCCACATCTTATTTCACATCTTTATTGCTTTCACCCTACTTCAGTCTGTAGTCCTTTATTTCAATTTAGCCCTAGGATAGACCTGGACAAAAACAGCACACTCTCTATGTAAATGGAAAAAAACTGCAGCTTATCTTGGTTACCACCACTGAGTCTTATGTTTGGCAACGCAGGCATCTTTTGCTTTACAGGATCTATGCGTTTCAGTAAGATTGTCTGGAAAGTAATATTCTACAAGCCGAATCCCATGTAAAGGCTTTGAAAATATCAGTTATACTGAGGCAATGTGATGTAGTGGGAAGAATCAGAAGCCTTGGGCTCTACCCCGGTGGAATTCACAATTTCTACACAGCAAGGGATTCCTGTATTACCTAACTTCAGAATCAACAGTAATACCCAAGGTAATTTTTCAATTTTTCCATGGCATATCAGTTGTTGCTTGGTTGGTTGGTTATTGTCCTTTGTTCTTGAAGAGGACCAAAATGACATCACTACGTTGGGGTCAACATACAGTGTGTCCGATTGTGACTGATCAGACCAGCAGGAGCTCAGAAGGCTCTACTATGTCAGGTGCAAATAGTCCATGCGAACATGTAGAGTGGAGATGTCTCTAAATTTGCACATCTCACATAGTATATAATGTATATATGTATGGTATATATGTATATTATAAAGCATATAGTATATTATGCTATGCTGAGCCATTCCATACCTAGTGTGCGTAGATACACACATATATACATACATATACATATGTGACATATTTGTGTGTGTTTTGTATATACTCAAGTAAAAGAAGGGTTCTAGGAACTAAAAGATCAGTCAAGGACCCAGCAGAGATAGGAAAAATGATTATCTAGATCTGGGACAGGGGAGGGAGATTTTGGAGTCAGGAAAGTGCTTTAAAGGAAAAGTGAACTGCCAGGTCAGGGACCACAACTCATCAGGCAGCATCTATGAGTCTATCCCACACCCTAAAGGAATTGCTGCCATCTTAACTTCTATCAGAGCAAAAGTTTTCAATTTGTTGTCTTAGGGATTTTCCCCTCCAGGGTGAAGACATTTCCAATATTATATTTTAATTCAAATGAGGACTCTAATAATGATGAAACCATTTCTCCTACAACATCCCTAGGAGGTAGATAGTAGAAGTATAATTCTACCCCCATTTTGTATTTTTAGAAATTTAGGTTCAGGGAGTTTGATTAATTTGTCCTTAGCCACAGAGCTAGTAACCATGGGAGCTGAGATTGGAACAAAGATCCCCATTACATCACACTGTTTCTTAACAGTGATGCCTTTATCTATCTATCTATCTGTCTGTCTGTCTGTCTGTCTGTCTGTCTAGCATTTTAAGTAGAATTTGGTTTCCAGAATTTCACTTTACAGACAACCTTTTCGGAATTCATAGTCATATATAGCAAAGGAGACCAGTATTGTCAGACTAGAGAATCAGTAGTAATATCACCAAAGATAACTTTTTAAGGTTTCTATATTTAGTAAGCACATGGCCTGGACATCGATACCAGAAAACTGAGAGTAGTTAGGTAGGTTTAAGTGAGTTCAAAGAATTTAAACAGAGATGCACCATCTCTCAAACTATGAAGTTAATAAAAACATTTAATTGAAGGGTCATATTTTTGTAGGTGCTAACACTTATTTCTTAATTTATCTTTAAGGTTTCTTTAGAACAGGGATTCTTAATCTTTGTTGTATCATGGACCCCACTGGTTTGGTGAAACCTATGGATCCCCTTCTTACCATATCATTTTTAAATAAAGGAAGAAAGGATTAAATTTCAATTGGAGGTTAGTGAAAATAATGATGCATTTTTTTCCATCCAAACTCATGGGCCCCAGTTTAAGAGTTCCTGTTTTAGAAGATATTCCCAAATCACTGTTAATTCCATATTAAATGGGAAATATCACTGATGCTACTTCAAAAGTACTTTACTAATTTGTAGCATTTTCTGTGAAACTTTCCTTATATGATAGGTATCCATATCCTTTCCCTTATTAGATTATATGTTCACATCCCTAACCTGTGATTTCACTGGTGTAGGGACCTGTCAGTGAGGAAACACCCTCTACCAATGCAACTGAAAAGTACAGAATTATTAGGGTTGAACGAGGGGCACTGAGAAGTAAAGGGGCTTATCTGAGTTTCAGAAGGGGAGTAACAAGAAATAAAGCTGGAAAAGTAGGTGACAGTCATATTGTGGAAAATCTTAAATTACAGGTTTGTATTTTATACCATAGGCAATGGGGAGCCATGGGGGGTTTTGAACAGAGGAGTAACATTTCAGTATGTGTCAGAGGTGAAGCTTGAACCCATATCATCCTGAATACAGTTTTCTATTCAGCCATTAAACCATGCTAATTTCCACAGTAGAAACAAAGAGTATTTTCTGAATCAGAGAGTTGAATCCAAGGCTAACAATGTTCCTTTTTAAAAGAGGCTACAGGTCTTAATTTAATAGGTGCATGTAATTCACCTTAGAATTATGGTGACTAATGTTTTATGGCTGAAAATGACACCTTATACTGTGCAAGTCACAGGACAGTGTTCCTTTCCCCTATCATACTTCCCATTCCTGGTTCCACCTTAGGATAGCTTTCTTTGGCTAGTTTAACATAAATCTGAAGAATGCTCCTTCAATATGTTTTGTACTAAATCCAAAGAAAGTAGTGAGAGCTTTGGTAATTGAATTGCAAATAGATCATCATCTACATACAAATCAAATAAAAGATCTTTTAGAGGAGAAAGGCAAATTAACTTGACAAAAGTGACACTGGCAGAAGGATTAGAAATTGATTTAACAAAGATAACTTAATATGACCATAACATGAAAATGAAGTCGAATTCCAAGAGGATAATTTTTCTTCAATCCCACGTTAAGCAAATTATCTTGATTTAAAATGTGACTAACCTTATTCTAGAATTTTAAGTCAATTTGTAAAATTTTCTCTTTTCAAGCTAGTCTATTAATCTATTTGACCAATCAACTGATTACTGAATGCTTACCATGGGATCAGCACTGTACTTGGCACAAGGATTGCCTGCTTTTCAATGTGCGGCCTAGAAGTATGGTTTTATACATTGATCGAAGATGAATAAGTGATGCATCTATGTCCATTACTATGGTATAGTGCAACAGGTACTGCACTCTAGCCCAAGCCTAGTTCTGCCTAGGTTATTGTGTAGCTTTGGGCAATTTCCTTCTTTTCTTTGGCCCTCAGCTTCCTCATCTGTAAAATTACACCATTCTAGAGTCCTTTTCATGGTGACATTCTAGGTTTGAATTCCAATTCAATATTTAATAATTCACTGTGGATACTCTATGATGAGAGTAGGGAGGTAGCTTGACATAGCAGATGATGGGAATAGCTTGGAATCAGGAATAACTGGCCCATATTGCTCCTTAGGGGACAAAACTGGGCAGATTCTTTTTGAAAACCAAAGAACATTCATTAGATATGGCTGCATTTTTAGGTGTGCAGGTAGCATATAGACTGGGAAGTGAATTTTTAACCAACATGATTTATTTGCAGAAGCTCTGCTTTTGTTTGCTGCTTATGTCTATTCTTTTACTCCTCTACCTGGCATCCTCAGAAGGGGGCTTGGGTATTAAAGCAGGCACTGCAGACACAGGTTAGATTTCTAGAGGTCCTGTCAGAGCTCACACTGTGAGCCTGGCAAATCTAGAATGTGTTGAAACTTGAGTAAAGGCAGAAGTCCTGGGATCTAATCCATTGAAGCCTCTTGGTGCTCAGAGATATGAACAAGTAAGGTTTCTGCAGGTCAAAGGAGATATCTAACAACATCTCTCCTCCAGAGCACTGGAATCAAGCTGCCTTTATAAGATGCTAGATTTGGAGTAAGAAGGGAACTTTGTGGGTGTTTCCTCATTTTATAGGTTAAGGAAACTGAGGTCAAAGGCAATTAGGTCACATAGGTGACCCTGGAAGATCTGGATATTTAACCTGGATCCTCTTACTCCAAATTCATCAATCTTTCCATGTCTCATGTTGCCTTTTCCCCATTTTGAAGGCCTCAAAGTAAGACAAAAAGGGATTAGAGCTAGAAGGTACTATAGAAACCATCAGGTCCAATCACCCCATTTTAGAGATCAAGAAACTGAGACCTAGAGCAATGAAGTGACTTGCTCAAGTTCACAAAGGTAGTAAATAGCTGAGTCAGAATTTGAATTTGGGTCCTCTGTGTCCAAGTCCAGTGCTCTGTCCACTACATCATGTGAGTGTCAAGTCATAGACATACAAATAGAATTTAGAGAACAATAGTCCTCCCATTTCCAGTGTTAGAGGGGAATGAAGATTATTCCTTACCCCAAGGAAACATAATATGCATCCTACTGGGGCCTTTTGTGGTGGCAGCCTAATTCATGCATGCTCACACCATGCTCACAGACAGAAGACGAGATGTTCCATTAAACAAGTGTATCTGATATTTATAACCTGACAATGGAGGGCGTGGATGGAGGGGGCCCATACACCGAAGGCAGATGTTCAGTGTAATTGGTAATGAGGTGCAAAGTCACGACTGCACCTCACAACAGGAACTCACAACTCATCTCTTATTTAGTGGTCCTTCAGATGCTTTCTCAGCAGAGCTTTCTCAATGTGGGATGTATATGCACTTTTAGCTTGGCCCTTGTAAGGGCAGCAACACAAAGGAGAGAGAAACAGACACAATAATGAGGGCTGGTGAGAAACTCTAAGACTTGAGTAATGGGACCCTTATTAACATCATCAACTAGACCATGTCCATTATCACTTTTCAAAATTTGACTCAAAACCTATCTCCTGCAGGAACTATCATTAATTAACTAACCTCGTTCCTCTGCTTCCCTTCAGCATCTAGAGAGACTTGTTTGTACTGTATTAATAGATTCTTGTGAAGATGTTGTTTTTTTGACTTGTTTTGTACTATTCCTATGACCCTGTGTTCAGTTTCACCCTCCCACCCCCAATGGGACCAGAAGTTCCACAAAGCGAGAAACAACAATCCCCCTCCTCCACCCCGGAATTCTCTCCCTCTTCCTCTCTGCTTCCTGGCTTCCCTCATTTCCTTCAAGTCCTAACTAAAATCCCACCTTCTACAGGAAGTCTTTCCTAATTCCCCTTAATTCTAATCCTTTCCCTCTCTTGATTATTTCAAAATCGTTCCACATGCAGCTTGTTTGTATATTTTTGTTTGCATGTTATCTCCCCCATGAGACCATGAGCTCCTTACGGGAAGGAGTCGTCTTTTGCCTTTCTTTGCATTCTCAGCATTTAGGACAGTGTATGGCACACAGTAGGTACTTAATAAATGTTTGAATGACTGGTCTCAGTGATGTCTAGAACAGTGCTCTGAACACATCAGTTACTCAAAGGCAGCTAGGTGGTTCAGTGAATAGAGCACCAGGACTGGAATCAGGAAGACTTGAGTTCAAATTTGGCCTTAGACACTGGCTTTGTGACCTTAGCCAAGTGGTAACCCATCTGCCTCAGTTTTTTTCAACTGCAAAATGGGAGTAAGAACAGCACTTACTTCACAGGGATATAGTGAGGACTGAATATCTGTAAAGTACTTAACATACCTGACCTGACACATAGTAGGTACTTTAAAAATGTTTGTTCCCTTTTCCCATTGTCTCTTCAGAGAAGGCTATTTGAATGAAGGATAATAGTAAGACTTCTTAGGATCAGGGGTCATAAATTGAGCTCTAGAGTAAGAAGGGACTTCAGAGGCCATCTAGCCCAATCTCATCATTCTACAGATAGGGAAACTGAGGTATAGAGAAGGAAAGTGATTGCTCAAGGCCATGAGCATTACAGGCAGAATCTCAACTCAGATTCTCTGACTCCAAAGATAATGAGTGCTCTTTTCATAGTTTTAAGCTATCCATATTGCCTCCATTTATAATTGGGAAAGTCACAACACAGAAGAACAAAGCTATTTGACCAAGGACAGCCTGACAATTTGATATTAGAAATGGGGAGAATTAACCTATGTCACCCAGCTCTCACAATGTGGGGCTCAATTCACATAAACCTGAAACTGAGGAAGAACAGTCTGTCTCTTTCACAACTGTTCCAAGAACTGGGTGTTCTCAGCATCCGAAAGTTGCAGCTGTGAGATAGTTTCATATTTTGTTTTAATTCTTATTTCCTTTTGGATGAAAAAAACCACCCTCATTTCTGGACCATGCTAATTAGACAGTGTTTGTCCAACTCCCATCTAGTATCATCTATCAACTGCATAAAGTATGTGTATAACTATCAGCAATTTAGTTCTGGCTTTCCAAATCTGTAAAAGGAAGTAGCTGTCCTTGGTACCTAGCATTTATAGAGTACTTTAAGATCTGCAAAGTGTTTTACATGTTATTTTATCTGATCCTCACGACAACCTTGGGAAATAGACACTATTATTATCTTTGTTTTACAGATGAATAAACTGAGGCTGAACGGACTAGTTAAGTGTTTGAGGTAGCATTTGAACTCAGGTCTTCCTGACTTGAGGTCCAGAGATCTATCCACTATGGCACCTAGTTGCCATATAACAACCTTGCAAGCTAAGTAATGCTGGTGTTATTCTTCCCATATTACAAAGGAGATTAAGAGAAGTTAAGTGACTTGTTAAGGTTTCCTCTAAGATTCGGTGGTTCCATAATTATGATATGCAATAGCTTACATTACTAAAATGCTGCCACAATCCTTAGTTAGAAGAAACTTCAAGGGGCATCTGCTCCAATGTAAGGAATCCCCTCCCTGACAGGTAGACATCCGGTCTCTGAATACTTCTAGTGACACGAACCACCCACTACATTACAGATAGCTCTGTTACCAACTTTTTCCTTATGTTGTACTAATGCTTCTCTATAACTGCTACCTAATTCTACCTCCTAAAGCATCTCAGGAAGATATCATGTTATCTCTTTCCCAAGTTTTCTCTTCTATAAACTAAAAGTCTTTAATTCCTTTGGCTATTCCTTCTAGGAAAAAATTTCCAGGTTCTCAGCATCCTACTTACCATTCTTATACATACTCCAGGTTGGCAACATTGTTCAAAGTATGTTGTTACTGTTCAGTCATTTCAGTCATGTCTGACTCTTTATGACCCTATCTGGGGTTTTCTTGATAAAGATACTGGAGTGGTTTGCTATTTCCTTCTCCAGCTACAGATGGGAAAATTGAGGCAAACAGGGTTAGGTGACTTGCCCAGGGTCATACAGCTAAAAAGCATCTGAGGCTGGATTTGAACTTTGGTCTTCCTGACCCCAGGCCTGGTACTCTATCCACTGTACCACTTAGCTGTTCTAGCTATGGTATCCAGAATTGATACAATTCTAGATTTTCATTAATATATCCTATTAAGATTTTTTTTAAAGAAGCCGCATCATATCACATAGGATTGAATACTGAAGCCCAGGATGGATTCTTTGGGCAGGCCAAGGTTAACAAGACCAAAGTCTAATAAAACTTTCTATTATTTCCAATTATTATTTCCTTTTCTTTGTCCCCACAGATTCTGATTCAGGAATGCAGGACACTGACAAAGTGGGATTTGTTTTTCTACGCCACACATCAAAGTGGCATTAAAGAAGATCAGCTACGTGTGTGATAGCCATGCACTTGTTCTTTGCTTACAGGTGACAAGCCCACAGATTCTGCTCTGTGGCTTTAGTGACTGAAATTCTAAAGTCACAGTTACTGGTCCCTTGTACCCTGACCAGGAACTTTCTACTGTTTGAGATGGTGGATGATAGACAACCTTTGTAGTCAAACTGTTTCCCTTTCCAGAGTTCTTAGAAGACATGGTGAGAAATGTCAAAGCGACAAAGTGACAAACAGGCTTGATTCTCCACCCCCTGCTCCACCCCTGCCAGTAGTATATGAAAACAAAACCCTGACTAGGTTTTAGGATCCATTAATAGGACTGATAGGATGATAGATTTATACCTGGAAGAGGCTTTACAGGATTGCTAGTTAAATTCTTTCTCTGTCTCTGTCTCTTTCTGGCAATCAGGATTAAGTGACTTGCCCAGAGTCAAACAGTGAGTAAGTGTCTGAGGTAGGATTTGAACTCAAGTTCTCCTGACTCCAAGGCCTGTTGCTCTATTCACTGCACCACCTAGCTATCCCTTAAATCTTCTCATTTTATAGATGAGAAAACTGAAACCCAGAGAATGGATGAGATTTGTCCGAGGTCATATCTACTTGCCCAGGGGGAAAAGCTGGGACTTGAACCCAGGTCCTCTGATGCCAAAACCACAGTTTGTTTTCATCCTACCGTACTACTTCTTGGGAAAAAAATCCAAACAGGATGATCCTAAAATTTTTGTATTTCTAATGACTTGTTGTAACAGCACACTGGACCCTAATGGTCAGGAGCAGAATAGCACAAATCAGGCTAATATATAATATAATCCATCCAGTTACATGGAGCATGATGACTTCACTTGGACTACACTGCATCACTTGGACGACACTGACTACACTGCAATAGTTTCTTTGCTTTCTGAAGAAAAATTAGAAAAATCTCAACAGTCTCTAGTCCAACCTAGATTCATCTTCCTAAATGGACATGTCTGATCACTTCAATCCCCTGCCCAAAAAATTGTCAGTGGCTCCCCAATACCTACTGGAAAAATTCTAAGTGTCCTAGACATGGCCACCAATATTTGACTTCCATATTCCTCTCCAGTCTTCTCTTTCACCATTCTTCATCAAGTACCTTCATCTACAAATTAGACATGATGTTCCCTGAGCATGAACTGTGATTTCCCACCTCTGTGCTTTTGCTTAGGTTGACTCTTGGTTTGAATGCCCTTCCTCTCATCCTGTGTTGGTAAGCAAAATGGGCTCTTAGCACTTAGTTCAACCAAGTGCCCTTGAAGAGTTTGGCTTTTGTTAATTCAGTGTATTTCATTGAGTCTTACTAGGTGCTAAGCTCCAGGCCCAAACCCCTATTAGGTGTAAAACCTATGTGGGTGTGGATTGGTAACTAAGATGCGGCCCAAGGTGGGGCTAACTAAGGGGAGGTGCTAACTCCAGAGCCAATCATAGGAGCCTAAGTTCTGGTCATTCAGATGACGTTTGATGATGTCTGAAATGCTTTAAGAAGAGAAGACAGAGCCACTTGCGCAGGACTCTCACTCGTGCTGGTGGCGTGTGGAGACTCCAGGCAGCTATAGCTAAGAAGCCCTCCACCTCATAAACCTGGATGCTGAGACTTTGTTAAACTCTGTTAACTATGTATTGGGATTTGAATCAGACAAGGTCTGTCTGTCGATGTTTGTACTTGGTTTGTATTTTGCCCTGGAGTTCAGGGTGCTGGTTTTTTCCCCTGAACTAAGTGAATGATATTTGTATGCTGAATTAAAGTAAGCTTGTCAACCCCTTAATGTTGCTTTCCTTACTAAAGCAGATCAAGAGAACCTGTGCTTTTGCAGTGTGCTGGTAGCGTTCCTGTTGCTGGGCTTGTGTTGGTCTTTCACCCCCCACAACAGCTGCTAGCCAGATTGTTAATACACAGCCCTGTCCTAACTATCCTTTAAGGCCAGCTCAGATGGCTCTTCCTTAAAGCTTCTGTAGTTTTCTTATCATACTTTTACCATCTATCTTGTATTAGAGAAGGCAAGTGTGGTGAAGTACACTGGTGGTGAAGGACACTGGATTGGGGGTCAGAGCACCTGGGTTTGAATCTTAGTTCTGCCACTTACTAGCCCCTTGACCTTTGGTTAAGTCATTTAACCAAATTCCTCATCTATAGAACAACATGGTTGGACTTGTAAGGTTCCCTCCAGCTCTACATCTATGATTTTATGATCAGAAGAACTCTTTCTATGTATGTGTGAATAATATGGAGTTATTTGTGGAAAAACTGGGATTAGAACTTATTGGATACAACACTGGACTTATACGAGGATTGGGTGAATAAGCATCCTCCATCAGTTCCTCCCTAGCTGTATGACTCTGGCTAAGTCACTTCATGCCTCTAATAGTTTTCTCATCTGCAAAATGGGGATAAGAACAGCTTTTACCCTCACCAGGCCAATGTGAGGATCACAGCAGATGATCTAAGCAGTCATTTTGTAAATCTCAAGGCACCTTACGCACATTAGCTGTTACTATTCTCCAGGCAAATACCTTTACCCCATCATCCTTTCTGATGGCCTGTAACATCTGGGAGAAATCCAGGAGTTTGGCTTGCTTGAGATAAGGGTTCTTACTAAATTCTTTTAGAATGACCCTGTGAATAACTACCGGCCTGCCCAGTAAAAGGAACTATTTCAGGTGAGTCTGCGAGTAAATAATGCTGATTTTAACATTGTAAATGGGTATCTGCCTGCAGAAAGGTACGCAAGTTGCTAAAAATAGTAATAAATTATACTCAAGAACTCTCTGGATATGGATTTTTCAGGGTTATTTTGGAGTCAGTGAATCAAACTCACAGGATCACATGCAAGTCAATTAAGTCCGATTCAATTCAACAAAAATTCATTAAGCATATATTTTATGCAAGGAGAAGAAGCAGCCGGGCCTGGAGGACAGAGTTGTTGATTTCAAAGCTAAGAAGGACTGGGTTTCAGTCTTGCCTCTGACACATACTGGCTGTGTGACTCTGGGTAGGTAGATTAACCTCTCAGTGCTCTGTTGTTGTTCAGTCATTTTTCAGTCGTGTCTGATTCTTCCTGACCCCATTTGGGGTTTTCTTGGTGAAGATACTGGAGGGGTTTGCCATTTCCTTCTCCAGCTCATTTTACAGATGAGGAAACTCAGGCAAACAAGGTTAAGTGACTTGCCCAGGGTCATATGGCTAGTAAGTGTCTGAGGCCAGATTTGAACTCAGGAAGATGAGTCTTCCTGACTCCAGGCCTGGCGCTCTATCTCAATACTCTAGGCAACTCTTTAAGACTATGACTAGCAAAGAAGGTGGTAACTTGCTTTGGAAGAGAGGGTGTCCACATGTGGAAGTTCCCCATGCAAATGAAATCGCTGGTCCACTCCCTATTCCTATCCTATGTGCAAACAAATGTAATAGATGGAGGGGATGTGAAGAAAAAAATGAAGTAGTTATCACAACTCCTGTCTCTTCATTACTCCCCCTACTGAGCCAGATGCCGAGCCTTATGAACTTCCTCTTGTTCACTTCTATTTCCTTCTCTATGTTCATACAAGCACCACTGTTGTCATCTCCTTCCTTTATATTATATCTTGATTGGTCTCTTCCAGTCTTTCCCTTCTCCAATCCATCTTCCACATCGTGCCCAACATAAAGGAAGAAGGAGGAAATAAATGTATATAGATCACCCCTGTTTCTTCCCTCTCTTCCCCCAGCAACAAAAACAAAATCTGAATGATTCAGATATTTGCCTCAGCTTTTGTTGTGGGGAACTGGCAGCCAGCAGCATCTATTCACTCCACACTTAGAATGATGAAAGCTACTTCCTCTGGGACTCCACCCAGAAACAAAGCCATAGTACTCTTGTCTCCTACCCTCCAGTCAGTACTCACTCTATGTATGCTGTTCTTCTGGGGCAGGATCTAAAAAGGCAGGTGTGGTCTCACTCCTGGGAAAGTACCTTCTTTCTGTCTGGTTCCTCATATGTATCTGTTCACTCTGGTGATGAAGAGAACCCTCTGCTCTCTCAGGGAGGCTCAGTCACAGAACAAGCATTTCCTCCTCCTCCTAACCCCACAGGTGGGAGCCACAAGCCAAGCCAGGAAATCAAAGGGAGAGGTGGGGATGAGGTGTGGAGACACTTTCCCATTCACTGTTTCTTGGCTTCATAGGGACTGGCCCTACAAAGCTTCTTTCAGAGCCAGGCAGCTGGAGGGTGGGGGAGGGGAGGGGTGTTGATCCTGGCTAATGAGCTATCTCCTTTGCCCTGGTGTGGCCCTGTGAGGGGCCAGGCTGATTCTCCCTTTCAATCAACACAAAACAGTAACTCGGCACAAAGCATCAAGCACGTGACTCTTCTTCACAGATCAAAAGGGAGAGAGCCACTGGGTCTGCGAAGGTATGGCTCCAGGGAAAAAGTATAAAGCAATGGAAGAATTTAGTAGAAAAGGAATAGACACCCAGAAAACACTCTCTCTTGTCCAGTTGCCTTAATAAGAACCTCACACTGGGTGGCAACCCAAGGAATTGTGAGATGTCTGGTCACTGAAACCCACTTTCCCCTTTCCAGGACTGGAGGGCACCTATAGCCCCACATTAATTAGCCACTGCAGGTGGTTGTCTGCCTTACCTATTAAAGAGCTCCAGGGAGAGAGATCTCCTGCCTCTCCCTACCTTCTGTAGCTTGTTCCAAGGCTTAACATTTGATCTTTCAGCAAATTATTCTTTATATTTAACTCAAGTCCCTCTGGCCACAGTACAGGTTGTTGGATCACCCTAAGACGAATGTGGGATTCTTACTTTATAGGATTTGAAGCTGAAAGAGGCCTCCAGTCCAATTGGCTCATTTTCCAGAGAAGGAAACTGAGGCCCCAAGAGGCTAACCTAGCCCTCTGACACCCAAATCAATGAAAGTAGGAAACTTCTCTTCCTACTCATGCTTGCATATTTATTAAGGAAGGTCTATTTTGTTTTGGGCGTGAGGCACACTGGTAATTAAACATGCCTTTGAACATTTGAACAAGGGTCTTCTGGAATCACATTGCTTTATCTCAAAGTGGCTTTGAGAGAGGGAATTTCATGCACCATGGCAGGCAAGGAAGGTGCCGGTTTGGAAAGCAAGGAGGCCCTGTAGTGGCCTTCAAATCATACTGAGTTGACAGCCATCTGCATATAATAATAATAGTTAGCACTGTGCTATTAAGTGTTTATTTTATATATATATATATCATAATATGTATTATATAATATTATATATATATATATATAACATATATGTTATATTATTAAGAGTACCTTAAGGTTTACAAAGTGCTTTTATGAATATTATCTCATTTGATCCTCACAATAACCCGGGGAGGTAACATTATTAACCCATTTTACAGATGAAGAAATTGAGGCTGAGAGAGGTTAAGTGATTTGTCCAGGGTCACAAAGCTTTTAAGTGCCTGAGGCCAGATTTGAGCTCAGGGCTTCCTGACTCCAGGTCCACAGCTCTATCCACTGTACCACCTATCCTGGCCCCTTTGCGAAGTCTCCTGAGTGATTCTATTTCTCTTCTCTTCCTCCCCCATCACTGTTCACTAGGAAGCACCAAGGATACTTTATCAGAACTGTGGCTGGAGGATGCTGATGCTTCACCAAAGACACTGTGGGATCGTGTTGGAGATCTGCCTGGAATTGGGAGCATCAAGCTATTTCTAAGTTGTATTTGAAGGCCCAGAAAAGAAGGAATAAAAAAAGGAAGGAGGGCAATGGAAGTGAGAGCAATCAATGAGAGAGAAGACCTGAGGCCTGGGTAAGAAGGTATTAAAAGGACTACTCTTTCAACCAAGGAAATTGAAGATATCTCATGCAACGTCCATGTCTGCGAGATAGCTTCAGTACAGAAATACAGGTTGTCATAGCATTGTGTCACTTCACACCTAGAAGGGGCCATAAGGATCATCCAGTCTTATTTTATAGAGAGGGAAACTGAAATCCCATGAGCTTAAATAACGATAAAAGACACCTAATTTGTGGCAGAGCACAGAGTAGGTTTTCCTAGGTCTCACAATACATCTCATGCCTTACATATGGTAAAAGTCTTGTTTTTCCCAATTATGAATGCTCCTGAGCCCTGGAAACTCTTCCTGTGCTACAACAGGGTGAGGCTGTTTGGGAGGTAATTGGTAGGGGTCATCTCAGAGGTGAAAGAAGGCAGTAACTGTGGCTATAGTTCTTGGAAACTCTGTCTGGTGGCCTTGTATTGCGGTGGGGGTGAGGACTGACAGGACAGTAATGGTGATTGGACAAAGGGGGCAAGGAAGTCAAGGGGTTGGGATACTACATAATAGAACTGGCTGACTGTGAAGAAAAGAAAGAGAGCCAGAGCAGTGGTGATAAACTTGGAGAAAAGGGAAAGTAGAGGGATTGACAAAGTCATGGTGAAGATGAAGAATTTCGTTAGGACAAATGAGACAGAGGGAAGGCCTAGCTTACTTCAGTCCGAGGAGTGGGAGATAAAGATCTTTTGAGAACTAAGGTGAAGACAAAATCAAATGTAGTTCATCTTCAAAGATACGGCCCCTATTACCCTTTGATAGCTTCAAAAGGGGATGACGTCAGGGATAGCCAGGCCATGACTATTAAAAGTAACCAGGACACTGGGGAAATGTACCTAGACTTTGAGGTTCATGTCAAGGAATCTCCCTGTTAAAGACAGAACCAGGACCTGCTTTTAATTCACTTAAACAAAAAAGTGCCTCCCATGAACAGGACATGATCAATCACTGTGATCCTTCTGCTAGAGGGTCCCTGGGAGTAGAGTCTCAGTCTCACTTGTATTAGATGGTTTTGCCAGGGTCTTATTTGAAAGCAGGGGAATGTAGACCAGTCTGAACATCTTTGTCATCCCAGTGGTCACTTAGCAAAGTAACCCAGGTAATTCCCACAATCCTCATAAAAAAGAGAGAAGTTAAGGGAGACGGGGCCTTTGTAGGGTCAAGGTTTCTCTCCTGTCCCAGCAGTTAGGATTGTTCTTGTGTGTCTTGCCCTACCTTTGTCAGCTCATCTTTCTCCTGTGTGTGGATGTCTTCGAGGATCTTCCTCTCTGAATGGGCTTTCTGCAACTGTGCCCGGAGGCTCTCGATCTCCTCCTGGAGGCTCAGCCGCTGGCTGTCGTCCCCACCCTGGCTCTGCTGGTATCTTGTCAGCTCTTTCTTCAGCTTCTCCACCTCCATGTTGTGGGCAGAGGTCACCGTGGACAGCTGCTCAGCCAGGCTCCTGAATTCTTTGTTCTGCAGAGAACAACAGCTCCCCTTCTCCAGTCCCTCCCCGATAAACAGGGGAAGGAGAGGGAAGGAGAGAGAAAGAGAGGGGTTACTTTGGCCAGGCAAGAGCATGAAGACTAAGAGAGGAGAAATGTCCCAGGCAGAATAACACTTCAAGGTTATGACATGCTTGAGAGGTTTCTCAGTATTTCACTAATAAAATTCTGGGAAAAAAATACAAAGGAAACAAACAAATCAATATAGCATCTCTAAAACAGTCTGAGATGTTTAGGAGATGTCTCCTGAGCTGGAAGCTGGCTGACAGCTGCTGTTTGGGGATGGCTCGAAAGCCAAGCTACATCATGCTGAGGAGATTCCAAGGAAAAGACACACCACTGGACTTGCTCGTGATATATAGCTTTTCACTGTTCAAGTTGTTCTGCTTTTTCCCCAGTGGGCCCCTCTCCTACCCTGGGAATCTGTTGGCACAATGGGCTGCAACCTAATCTCTGACTCCCAGACAAAGGACCCCTTCAAGGAACAATCCCCTGTCTCCCCCTCCCCCATCCCCATACCACTACCCTTCTGACAGGCCTTAGGATTCATTCCCACTAACTGTTCCTAATTACTCATCTCATGAGGACCTCTCTGGCTCTGTTACCCTATCTCTTCACCAAAGGGGTCCAAGATGCCCCAGACCAGTCAACCAGTCCATCGATTGAGTATCTTTTCTGCCCACCTGCAGTGCTCTCTTGGCACATTGCTAAATGCTGAGGTGAGGAGGAGGCTACAGAAGTAACACAAGCCACAAGCCCTGTCCTCAGGTAGCTTATAGTCTAGTTGTGGGGATGACATGCACACACACACAACAATTAGAGAATAACATGAGATTGTATTGAATTGTGTTTAAGTGGTGAAAGACAGACTGTAAGATGCCAGTGAGGGTCAGCATAAGTAGCTAGCTCAATGGAGGAAGAAAGGGAGCAGGAAGGAGGACATGCCAATGCATCACTGAAGTAATGCATCCACAGCAAACTTTCACTTCCACATGCCTCCAAAATAAATGAAAAGGATGTGCTATTTTGGCCGAGAAGCAATCTGAGAAGCTTGTGCTTAGCTTTTCAATATTATCCACACAGGAAATAAATACAACCAACACGCTCATGTTATAAATGTTAACACACGAAACTGGCACACAGACCACCCAAGAGCAGATTCTGGGGGAACCCAAAATGAGAAAACCCAACCAGACAAGGAGCTCTGCTCTACAGTGAAAGGGGTAGGAAGTTGGGTAAGGTTTGGGGCTGGCAACTAGGAAAAGTACAACAGCGCGTGTTCAAGAGCCCTTTCTCTGATAAGGTGGTGACAAATTAAGCTTTAAACTCTATTTTTTCCAGGAACCAGCCAGAATATAGAAATCCCACCACAGTGATAACCTTCAGGTTACTACCCAACATTCCCACATGTTCTGTCTGGTCTGAATATCAGCTTTGCTCTCAGGATTCATAAATAGTAATAATAAAAAAATCCCATTACATTGTACCTACTTTACAAAGTAATCTCTTGTGACTTGTTCCCAGTCTTAACCAAAGCCATTTCTGCAGGAGGTTTTTGGGAAAGGAACATGAGTGGAGATTGCAGTGTCCATCAATTCACTTGGACTACTGTTGTTATTCACCTTTTGGTCTCAAAGAGAACCAATGATATCATGAGGTTGAATTGGATTTTAGTGAGGTTGAGCTGCGCAAAGTCATCAGCCTCGCTCTCTCCTCCACAGTCACTGGAGTCCAATGGAGCCCAGGATGCAGCAGATGACCCCGGCTTTTCTAAATTAAGATCATTCCCAATTCTCTATTCCAAGTTGGAGGGACGACTCTGCTTAAACTGGCTTCCCAGCCAAGGATGTCTGAATCACAAGATCACCGACAGTGTCCTCTCAAGTTCAATAGTATTGGAAGAATGTAGCATGTGGGAGCATGTACAAGGTGGTTCCTGCAGTGATTTCCTATTCATGGCTCTAGCAGGTAATGAATAATCAGGGCAAGATGAGGAAAGTGGTGGCGGAGAATGGGCCAGAAAGAGTGTTAAATTTTCAGTGTGAGCATTTATACTTCCGAAATCAGGAGTTAAGAAGTGTACAAGTCAGGCTTTGATGTGTCCTGTGTACATGGTTGTCGAACATTTACCAGCACACCCTTGGTATAGTCTTGGTGTACAGAGGTACAGGATATATCAGTTATCCTACCTTAGACATTTCCACAAGGTCTATTTCCTGGGAAATTACTGCCCGTAGAATGTGAATGTTATGATGTCAGTCAAGGTAATACTCAACACCCTTCTGTATGTGTGTAAGCATTCCAATCTTCATGTTCTGCCCCTTCAAACTAGACCAGATACAACTGCCCACAGTGTCATCTCTTCTCTCTAGCCTCCATAAAGCACTTAGAGTTTATACTACATATTCTGCATAGGGAATTCAGTGTAGTAGAAAGAGGTATGGACTTGGAACCAAGAGACTTGGGTTTGAATTCAAGTTCCACTGCTTCTGGGCAGGTTCCTTAACCTCTCTTAGTCTGTTTTCTAATCTGCAAAATGGGGATAATACTTTCACTACCTACTTTCCAGGGCTATTGGAAGGCAAAGGCTTTGTAAACCTTGAAGTGCTATCTCAATCCCACACTCTAAAACCTTCCAGTGCTCCTCAGTACCTCTAGGATAACATGCAAAACTTCTCAGCCTGATATTTAAGACCTTTCTCACTAGTGACTCTCTTCCTCCTCTCACTCAATCTATAGGCATTTATGAAACATCCACTATATCCCAGACCCCATGCTATGTGCTGGGAGTATGAACACCAAAGCAAAACAGCCCCGGTCCTCAAGGACCTTAAATTCTTACATTCTCCTTGCTGCACAGCAGAAGCTCTCGCTTCTGAGCTCTTATAGAACACATACTAGCCACCCCATGGTGGCTATTTATCTCTTGGCCCTACATGGTGGCAAGTGATTGAGAGGTAATACAGGTATCACCAGAAAGGCTGGTTTATTCTATCAATCTAGCAATGGTTTGACTCAGGGATTAGCCTCAGAGACTTTCTTCTTTTTCCTCTGTATTAGAGGCAGTCTTGTTTTTTAATGAGGCCAAGCAGAGGGTCTCTAAACTGTTAATGGATAAGCCAAGGCCATGCCTCAAAACACCCTTGAGAAGCATTCAGAGGTCAGAAGGATTGGAAACATATCATAGGCTTCTGTGAACACTTGTACCTCAGGGCTTGCTCCTTGATGAACGTCTAAGGGGAATGGGAAAAGAGGCCACTGGGCATCTGCTTCACTAAATATGATCAAATGAGACAAAAATCTGTAAAGTGCCTGGCACATAGTAGGAACTTGGTAAATGCTTGTTTTCTTCCCCAGCCCCTTAATGATTAACACCATCATCATCTAAAATCAAATCGCTGAGAACACCCTCTGTGCTTATGGATGTGGCTTCAGGGTGACATAAAGGAAGATGCCACACTGTGTTTGAAGACCGAGCAGGAATCTCAGAATCAGAAGGGATAGACACCAGAGGCCAGCACTTCCAACACATATGTGAAAAGGAATTCTCACTACCGTATACTAGGACAGTGATGACAACAACAACTACTACGGCTGCCACCAGCACTACACCACTGCTTCTCCCGCTACTGCTACTTCTACCACTACCACTGCTACTAGTACCACTATCACTACCACTACTACTACTGTTACCACTGCTACTATCATACCACTACTACCACTACCACTATTGCTACTTCTGCTGCCGCCACTCCTCCTCCTCCTCTTACTCCTACCTCCTAGCATTTATATAGCGCCTATACCAGGCATTGGGTTGAGCACTTTACATTATTATCTCATTTAATTTTCACAAAAACCTTGGGAGGTAGGTCCTGTAATTATCCCCATTTTACAGATGAGGAAACTGAGGCAAACAGAGGTTAAGTGGCTTTCTGAGGTGACTCAGCTAGTAAAGTGTCTGAGGCTGGATCTGGACCCAGGTCTTCCTAATTTCAGGCCCAGTGCTCAATGTGCTATGGCACCACCTAGCTGCTAAGGACATCTGACACAGCCTTTGCTTGAGAGCCTCTGATGAAGGGGAAGCCACTAATAACACCTGACACTTTTATAGAGCTTTGCAAAAGCACTTTACATACAAGATTTCCAGCAGCTCTCAGACTGTTCTTCACTGTTAGGAAATTTTTTCCTTACATCAAGTTAAATTTGTCTCTCTGTAGATTTCACTTACTGCTCCTAGGGCCATCCTCTGAGCAAATCTAATCACTGTCCCATGAGACAGTTTTTCAATAGCTCTCACATGCCCCGAGTGTTTTCTTCTCCAGGCTAAACATGCCCGATTCCTTCAGCTGATCCTCATATAAATGGCATGTATAAAGGGGGGGGCTGACTAAGGAAGTCCCCCCGACAGTGGGATGATCCTAGAGACAATGGACATGCCCATCCCAATCATGTAAAGAAACTCATAGGATTATAGACTAGGGTTGGAAGGTACCTCAGAAGCCACCTAATCCAGTACTCTCATTTTACAAATGAGGAAACTGACACCCAGGGAATTTAAATGACCCACCCAAGGTCACACAAGTAACACGCATCTGAGGCAAGATTGGAACCCAAGTCAGTTTGATGAGTGTTTGACAGTTTGGGGATTGGACTTTCTGGAGACAGAAAGGGATTTCGTAAACAGAGTGATTTTCGAAGGAAATGAAAGGATCACCCATATGGCTCCTGCACCTAGAGAGCAAAGCTACTACTCTCTCACCCCTCATTTTTATAGTGAGCTATTCAGACTAGTTTGATGGGAAGGGCTCTGCCTGTCGAGAAGCTCCAAAGGGAGTTTGCCTTGTGGATGGAATCTAAACTCCATCGTTGGCATTCATTCTTTCAATCGATTAATCAACAAAATAACTGTGCGAAATGCTATATGAAATGCCAGGGAGTCAAACAAAAAACAGGTATTGCCCTCAGGGTGCTTATGTTCTAATGGGGGAGAGAATACATACATAAAGCAATACATACAGGATATATACAGAGTAGGTTAGGAGAAACATAGGCATTATGTATAGTCTCCAGGATCAAACACAAAATCCTCTGCTTGGAGTTCAAAGACCTTCATAACCTAGCCCCTTCCTACCTTTCTAGTCTTCTTACACCTTACTTCCCCACAGGTTCTCTTTGATCTAGTCACACTGGCCTCCTTGTTCATCAGCAACACACCGCAGGGCATTTTCTCTGGCTGCCTTCCATTCCTGGAACGCTTTCCTTCCTCATCTCTGCCTCCTGGCTTCTTTCAAGTCCCAGTTAAAACCCACCTTCTACAGGAAGTCTTTTCCACCCCCTCTTATTCTAGTGCCTTCCCTCTTTTAATGGTTGCTTATTTATCCTGTATATGGTTTGTTTGTACATATTTGTCTGCTTGTCTTCCTTATTAGATTGTGAGATTCTAGAGAGGAGGAACTGTCTTTTGCCTCTTTTTTATAACCCCAGTGCTTAGCATGGTGCCTGGCACAGAACAGACACTTATTAAATGTTTACTAACTAGAAGAGAAGGTGCTATCATCTAGGGGCCTCAGAAAGATTTGCTGCATTCAAATATTTGCTCTCATCGCCTTATTCATTCTGCTTAAAAGAAATACCTCACCTTCTGGGTGGCTGCAAAGTGGGTTTCCCCTTGGGATTAGAGAAGGAAAAGCATTGCATTCAGTATCCAAAAGGTCGGCCCCTGCTTGCAAAGTGGCTTTTTTAATCAAGCGACTAACCTCTCTCTAGCCATGACCTTGGTTATGCTACCACAGTCTTTCTGGTGTCAAATAGATAGTGTTCATCACTTTCTTTCACAACCCAGACAACAAGCCCCCAGCTCAATGTTGGCTTTGAAGGTACAAATCTAAGGATGCTCTGGGTCTCAGCTGCCTCATCAGAGCTCCAGAGGCAAGAGGCATTCTTTTGAGCCTTAACTATTGTACCTCTGGAGCCTCCCAATGGGTCTACACTAGAGCCTTAACAATTGTACCTCTGGAGCCTACCAATGGGTCTACACTAGGAATACTTAAACAGAGAGGCTTGGACAAGCAGGTGCTTTGCCTCCAAACCCCTCTTCTGCTTTCAGCTGCTATCTCTGGACACATGATTCTTTCCAGATGTGTGCCAGGCAGGAAGCTTGAAGCAAAACATTTTTTTAAATAAATTAAAGCCTTTAAAAATAGACCTTCCAAAAAGTGCCTCTCTTTGGTTTTTTCAAGCATGTGGAATGAAAATGCCTGGTTTATTTTTAACCTCCCAAAGACAATTTGAGAACCAGAAGGACACTGGCTGTGCAAACAAGGAGCTGCATGTGCTCTAGCTGGCATTCAAGGGCTAGACCTGTAGAGCCTTCAGAACCCGTGGTCATGGTATATTGAAGCACTGCAGCCTAATGTTTCCCCAACTATACTCTGCTGGCAGAGCGAATAGCTAACTTCTGTATCACTCAATTATTTCTGCTGGCCAACTTGTTACATTTGGCTCCAGGAGAACTTTATCACAGAGATGTGGGTCTCTCTATTGGGGTAGGAGTCCTCAAGAGCTTGACTTTGTAAACCTCTTCCTTCTTCTCCTTTCCAGACTAGGTCTCACCTCCCCTCTTTGTACATTTCTTCTCACTGTCTAGCTGTCATATGTGCCATATTCTCATACTCTCCATATAGCTGCCTGTATGCTGCCTATAGCTGCCTCCTCCCATCTTTCTCCACCAATGGAAGGAACCATAAAAAGACTGTGGTTAGAATGTACATTTAAACAGAACAGTTTGTAAATAGGTCTCGAATGACAACATTGCATGATCTCAACCTTGGCATTCTGTTACTTAGGGCAATTTGTCTACATATGAATTGGAATACCAAATCCTTTGCCTCAACTCGGCATCATGAAGGTTAATAAAAACCTAGAACAGCAAGAGGTTAGTTGTGATCCTCACGGATGTTGACAGTCATCACTCCCAATTTCCTACCCCATAAGAATTATCTCCCTTTTGTTTATTCCTCTTTCTTTTCTCTTCATCCCTCTTTCTCCGCCCCCCTTCCTCTGAAAGTACTGGAGTCCCTCAAAAGATCTTGCAGAAACACAGTGTTGTTGCCACCTCTGTCTTGGATTACCTGATGCACGGTCTAACTCCCAACTTTAGTATACTGCCTTCAGAATGCTTGTGAGTGACTGCCACATAGAAAAAAGACACACAAAAATTCAGGTTCAGTAATGAGAAACCCAACACCTCCCTCGGTTTACATTCCTCCATCAATTCAACAATCAGGTATTCAGTGTTTGCTATAAGCAAGGCACTGAGCTAGGCATGGATAGAGCACTGGGCCTGGGGCCAGGAAGACTCACTGTTCTGAGTTCAAATCCGGCCTCAGACACTTACTAGCTGTGTGACCTAGGGCAGGTCACTTAACTCTGTTTGCCTCAGTTTCCTCATCTGTAAAATAAGCTGGAGAAGGAAATGGCAAACTACTCCAGTATCTTGGCCAAGAAAACCCCAAATGGGGTCACGAAGAGTCAGACACAACTGAAAAATGACCCAGCAACAAAACAAGAGATTTTTCACCAATGCTGTAACCTGCATATATACTGTGAACTCCAAGAAAGAAAGGGCTTCCCTAAGTAGTTGTTACCGTACAGTGCCTAACAACACAACACTCACTTCCTCATGCCTAGTGAAGAAGAAGACATGTTAAAGTAAGGCAGCAGCAACAGTAAGCAAGTATATGTGTATGTATATGTATATACACACACACAATATACGTACATACATACATGCGTGCGTGTGTGTGTGTGCATGGAGGCGGGGGAGCATTGTCTCTACAAGCAGACTGCAAGCTTTATGAGGGCAAGGACTGGGTCTTTCAACATGGGAAGAGCTTAATTCATTGAAGTTCATTTGACTGATTGGTTGATTAAAGCAGCATAAGGGAAAGGCTTTAAGGTCAGATTGAGATAAAACTTTAGATTCTTGAATTAATTTCTTCTTGAAATAACTCAGTGCCCTAAGGTTAATCACTTTGTCTTTGTTTTTCTGTTACTTAGAACACAGAGTCTGGTGTATAGTCATTCAGTCAGAAAATCAGCATTTATTAAGCACTTACTCTGTTGTCAGGAATTGTGTTAAGAACTGGGGTGGGGGGGTGGGGGAGCAGGGCAGGTACAGAAGACTAAAGTCAAACGGTCTGTGCCCTCAGCAGACTCTGCTGGTATCTATAGGATAAGGGGGAAATCTATTAACCTTTCCCCCTTTTCCCAAGTAGCTTTTACTGAAGACCCATTATTCTTCTCCAGCAATCTCCTTCAATATATCCAGACCTGGGGCAGCTAGGTGGCACAATGCATAGAGCACTAGCCCTGGAGGACCTAAGTTTAAATCTGGCCTCAGACATTTACAAGCTGTGTGACTCACTTAATCCCAAATGTCCCCCAAATGCCACCCCCCCCCCGAGAAACCAAGAACCAAAAAATCCAGAGCCCTAGAAGGTCTGCTGATGATGTCCAGGGCAAGACTGACCTGATCGTCAATCTTCCTCTGCAGCTGAACCACTTTGTTCTCCATGCCCACGTTCAACCGCTTCAGGTGCTCAGCAGAGCGAGCTTCGATCTTGAGAGCCTTCAACTCCCTCCTGGCCTTCAGGCGCCTGAAGGCACACTGGATGACAATGGCCGCCCTCCGAAACTGCAAAAATCTCCTCCTGGCCATCCAGCCCCGCACATGTTTCTGGATCCTGGTGGTCTTATGTTCCAGTAGGATCTGGTGAGAGACAAACAAAACCTCAGACCTGAAACTGCTCTGCCTCTCCTTACACTTGCTGGGATTTCTAAGTCAAGATAAAAGGAAAGACAATGGATGGGAAAAAGAGCCAAATTTCTGAGATTAAAGAGATTTCAGGGTCTGGATTTCAGCCAGGGTGGAGAAGGTGTGGGAAGTAGGAGAGAGTTTCCTTGCTAAATTACACCCCATTTTCAGTCTCCTCTCTTTAATTTTAAGAGTTTAGTAGTTTCCCAATCCACAGACAAGTTTCAACAATGTGTTAAGAAAGCTTCTGGAAGTCTCTGTTTTCTTAAAAAAAAAATCAAAGAATTACAAAGTGATTGCTTAATGTCTCTTAAGAAAGCACCTAACCCAGTGCCCCCATTTGTATATTAGAAAAATGAAGGCAAGAAAGGTGAAAAGTTACCCAAATGGCAGCAGGGAGGGAAGCAGAACCCAGATCTCCTGACTCCTAAGTCATAGTCTTCCCCCAACTACAGTACACTGGATCCCCACCTCAGGGATAATCTCAACAAGCCCTCCAGCTCATTCTCTTACTCTCTCCTCTGGGGCAGGCTCAGAGCAGAAGACATCCATGAATATGTGTTTAGTGGTCTGCTAGTTAACCTTGACCATTACTAGAGGTGTTCATGATGGCCACCTACCAGGTAGTTAGTACTACCTACCAAACTCCCTCTGCCCTCTCCTGACCTCATTCCCTCAAGATATCATATAGGATTGACAACGATCTCCAGGACACTCTCCATAGAAAGTCCTTCCTGTGGCTTGGCATCTAAGACACAGGAATCTCTCTAGGAGGCTTGTGATGGTGAGAAGGGGGCAGAAGGATTTGTCCAGTATTGCCTTATCCCAATTTTTACTACATTTAACAAACATTTTGGTTTTCTCTCTCATTTTATTTAAAATTAATTTTGAACTTTTCATAGGAGATATTTATGTCAGCTAGGTGGCACAGTGGATGGAACTCTGGGTCTGAAGACTTGAATTCAAATCTAGCCTCAGACACATACCAGCTATGTAACCCTGGGCAAGTCATTTAAACTGTCTGCCTCAGTTTCCTCAACTGTAAAATAGGGATAATAACAGCATCTACCACCCAAGCTTGTCGTGAGGATCATATGAGGTAATTATAAAGCGCTTAACCAAGTGCCTAATAGTACATTGTTGTTCACGTTCAGTTGTTTTTTCAGTCATGTAGACTCTTTATGACCCCATTTGGGGTTTTCCTAGTAAAGATACTGGAGTGGTTTTCCATTTCCTTTTCCAGCTCATTTTACAGATGAGGAAACTGACACAAACAAAGTTAAGTGATTTGTCCAGGTTCACACAGACAGTAAGTGTGTGAGGCTGCATTTGAACTCAGGTCTTCCTGACTCCAGGCCCAGTGCTTTGTCCATTGTGCCACCTGGCTGCTGCCCAGTACATAGTAGGCCCTTAATAGTTAAATTACACCATAGAAATGTATGTAATTATTCTGTGGTCCCCTCTCAAGTTTCTCCCATTCCATCCTTCCAGCATAGGGGACATCAGGGGTAAGGAAGAAGGCAAAGGGAGGAGGAGGTTTATTCAGTACCTGGCGGTAGAATTTCCGCACAAACATGCCTCGGGTAAAGGCCTGGATAGTGACAGTAGCCCTATAGATCTTTCTATAGGCTTGCCGGACCTTCTGCATCCGATACTGTTTCTGGAGGACAATGGCTGCCTTGGTTTTCCGCAGGTGCTCAGCCAGCCTGTAGTGTCAAGATAGATGGGCAAAGTCAGAGAGATTCCCCATCTCATTTGAGTTCCCTAAGATGTATTGCGTGAGGAAGTGCCTTTTTTCCTAGGAAGCTCAACCAAACCCACTTGTCACTGTCATCGACTATAGGGAGGTTCTCAATGCTCTCTTTAATTCTGTATAGGATCATTAGTTACTTTCATTGTATCGACGGATCAACAGACTATAAGTACCTACTATGTGCTAGGCTAAGAATTTGAAGGAAAAAATAATGAGCCAGTTTCTGTTCTTAGGGATGTTATATTCCATTGGGAGAAACAGTATATGCACATATAAATATATAAAGAATATAAGAAAAAATAAATTCAAGGTAATTATGGGGAGGGGGTGCCAAGAAGAGGCATTAGCATTTGGAGGTATCAGGACAGGCCACATAAAGATCAGGTCAATGGCTCAATTCCTTGAACTGAGCTTTGTATATTTATCCCTTCTACCTTCTCTTGCAACTTCACCTTTTCATAGCATTTATCATGGTACCTGATCAGTAAGTGTTTCATATTTGTCACTAGTTTTTTTAATGTAGGCATGTGTTGTTCTTGAGTGAGAGCATGAGCTCCTCAAAGCCAGCATCTGGACTTCTATGCTTTTAGGTCATTCACAGAGTCCAACTTTGTGCTAGGAATATAATGACACTCCACAAATCCCCAGACCCACAGAATAAGAATTTTCAGGCTGGGAAGGACCTTAGAGACCCTCATCTTGCAGATAAGGACTATGAGGACCGGAGAAGTGATTTCCCCAGATCAGCTCAGGTCTCTTGATAGCATCATACTGCCTATTTCACAAAGTGAATTTCTGCGTTTCTATTGTAGGTACCCTTAGGCATTCTTTAGATATATGCAGTCTTCTCAGCCCCATTAGAGTATCATCTAACCACTGGCAGTTGTCATAGTTGTTGTCGAGTTGTTTCAGTTGTGTCTAATTCTTCGTGATCTCATTTGGGTTTTTCTGGTGTGGTTTGCCATTTCCTTCTCCAGTTCACATTACAGATGAGGAAATTGAGGCAAACAAGGCTAAGTGACTTGCCCAGGGTCAGCTAGTAAGTGTCTAAGGCCAGATTTGAACTCACAAAGATGAGTCTTCCTGACTCTAGGTCCAGCGCTGTATCCATTGTGCCACCTAGATGCCCAACCAAAGGCAGAGCCATATTCAGGCAGTATGGGGCAGCAGAAAGAATAATGCACTTGGAGTCAGTAGACATGGGTTCAAATCCCAGCTCTGAGCACTTTCTATCTGTGGGACCACTGGCAAGTCTCTTGACCTCAGTTTCTTTGTCTGTAAAATGGGGACAAATTCTACTTTCATTATCTATTTACCTTATCCTCAAACACTACAGAAATATGAGTTACTAATATTTCCTTTCGTATTCCTCCTGCACCTGTCTTCATAGCGCTCAGGACACTGCTGTGCACATATAGCAGTTACCCAGTCTCTTTTGACTACTACTCAGCAAAGAATTTCTAAGTGCTTATCCTAGATAAGATATCTTTTAGTTTCACAAATCAAAAAGGAAAGTGATGTAATGGGATGGTGGTACTATCCAGAGAGGGTTTCTCAACCATTTGACATAAAAAACCCCCAAAACAAATATTAGCACGCTTGGTTTATTCTCAGTTCTATAAAGGGCTTAAGGTTATACATGAGGGAAGCCAGGAATAATGCTATGAATTTTCCTTCAAATCAAGCCTGAATTAGGCTTGTAACTCAACAGAGGATCCTTTCTTGCTCTATGCAGTCAAGGAGAGGGAGGGAAGGAGAGGGAGAGAGAGACAGGGAAGGGAGGGCAAGAGAAAAGGGGGATAGGAGAGAGTAGGGGAGGGAGGGAGAGAGAGGGAGGGGAGGGGAGAGGAGAGAGTAGGGGAGGGAGGGAGAGAGATATGGAGAGAGAGGGAGGGAGGGAGGGAGAAAGGGAGAGGGAGGCGAAGGGGGGAAGGAGGGAGAGAGAAAGGGAGGGAGGGGGAGGGAGGGAGGGAGGGGGAGAGAAGGAGGGAGGGAGGGGAAGAGAGAGGGAGGGAGAGGGAGGGAGGGGGAGAGAAGGAGGGAGGGAGGGGAAGAGGGAGGGAGGAAGGGGCTATACTTATTACTACTGCTTCTTGAAGTAAATCCTTATTCAAAAGGTAGTTGCTCTAGCATCGATGCTCTCCAAATGTTTCCTTTGGGGAAAGCCCTAAGAGAGAGCAAAGTATTCCACATAGAGATCCCTTTCCTCCACTCTCAGGTTAGTATTGCTGTTGTGCTACAATGACCTAATGATACTAGTTAGAAGGAGAAATTTATTTCTTCTTAAGATGATTTATCTGTATAATATAAAGAGCACTGACTAGGAATCAAGAAACTTGGGGTCAAGTACTGGCCCTGCTATCATCCAGCTGTACAACACCATAGAAGTCCTTTTAACCCTCTGGGCCTCAGTTTCCTCATCTGTAAAATGAAGGGATTAGACCTGGGTCCTTCAAGCTCCCTTCTAATATCATAAGATTTGGCAAAGTTTGTAATATGTGATCTATATGTACATATATAGGGGTGTGTGTGTGTGTGTGCGCATGTGTGCATGTGTGTGTTTGATGCAAAACGAGTGGGAGAGCTGTCAGTGATAAAAAGCTTAGGGCTGCTTCTTTTGTCACATTAAATTTTTTTTAAATATATGATTTTAACAAGGTAAGAGGCTGATTATATGTCACACTACAGAGCACTTTAAAGTCTGACTAGAACATCAAGTATGTAAAGGGGAATACTGTAATAAGCAATAAGCCTGGAGAGGTAGACTGACGTTATCCCAGTGGCTTTTATCCTAGAGGTAAGATGGAGCCCATGGAGCTTTTTGGGAGGGATATGGTCAAACTGTGCTTTAGGGATATTGCTTTGTTAGTTGTGTGAAGGACAGATTGGTGAAGGGAGACCACCAAAGCCTGAAGCCCAGTTAGGGGGCTATTGCAATAGTTCAGGTGAGAGGTAATGAAGGCATGAGCTGGGTCAGTGACCATTTGAGTGAAGAAAAGGGATGTTTCTCTTAAATCTATGATCCTATGAAGCTATGTATGAACAGAGGAACAGTGGTAATCAAACAGCTCTGCTTAGGGAACTCTTTCTAAATACAAAAGCCATACTTATATTTTCAACTAATTCTCATGCCATCCCTATGATATGGGAAATGTAAGTATCAATATTCCCACTTTATAGCTGAAGAAACTAAGGCTCTTTCACCTGTATCATGACAGATCCCGGCCTTTAAGTACTAGGGGCCTTCTGTTGCTAATTCTGTGTGCTGGGTGGTCAGGGAAAATTCATGGGAAGAAGTGGCACAAGCTACCTTGTAAAAATTCATATTTGAGGTGCAGGGGTCATTCCAAGGGGAATAATTTAAGTTAAGGGGTGTAGCATCAAGTGGATGCAAAGACAATAACAGAGACCTATCTACCTGATGGGAATAGGGATTTGTGTTAGAAAGAAGAGGAATATAAAACTGGGTAGACAAAGTAGAGCCATATTATGGAAGGCCTTGGAAATTGGTTAAAAGAATTTGGATTTGGCATGAACCACTGTAGGATCATCAACAAGAGAAAAGATATTTGGTGAATTGTTTTGGCAGGGGTGTCCAGAGTGTCCCAGAAGGAGTTTTGTATGTGTGTAAGAAATGGAGAGGAGATGGCAGCACAGCTTACCTGCGTGCAAGGTAGCCCCGGGTGTACCTCTGCAGAGTCAGAGTGGCCCCTCGCAGTCTACGATACTTCACTTTCTGTAGCCAGCCCCGCACAGTCTTTTGGATCATGATAGTGGCTGCCCGGACTTTGTCCGCCCGTAGTTTTTCCAGGTATGCTACCTGGCCTGCCCGGAAAAAGATTTTGGTGCGGCCAAACTGGAATGCGTCAGGGTCCTTTGAGAAGCAGGGAGGAAGGTGATAAATTATCAGCAAGGCTGAAAAGCAACATTCACAGAGCATGTAGAGCAGGGTTTCTTTTATTTATTTGTTTGCTTGTTTATTTTTAGTTTTTGACATTCACTTTCGTAAGATTTCGAGTTCTTAATTTTTTCCCTTCCTTCCCCTTCCCCCTCCCCAAGATGGCATGCAATCTGATATAAGCTATACATATACAATCATATTAAACATAGTTCCATATTAGTCATGTTGGGAAAGAAGAATCGGAAGGGGAAAACCATGAGAAAGAAAAAACAAACAAAAAAAGAGAAAATAGTATAGAGTAGGGTTTCTTAACTGGAGACCCACAGACCCCCCAAGGGAATCTCTGGATAGATTTCAAGGTCTATAAACTTTTAAAAATATATTTTGATAACGGTATTTCAATACCATTGGTTTCCTTTGTAATCCCATTTATTTCATTTATATATATATATGTGTGTGTTTATATATATGTATATATACATACATACATACATATATATATATACATATACATATATGTGTGTGTGTGTGTGTGTGTGTGTGTGTGTGTGTGTGTGTGTGTGTGTGTGTATGAGAAGGGGTCCATAGGCTTCAGAAAGCCGAAGAGGTCCATGACATTTAAAAAAATGTTAAGAACCTATAACATCCATGTTTCTTTGCTTGGTACTCCAACTCTTTTGGGGGCAGCTAGGTGGCATAGTGGATAGAATACAAGGCATAGAGTCAGAAAGATGCGTCCGAGTTCTGAGTTCAAATCTGGCCTCAGATGCTCACTAGCTGTGTGATTCTGGGCAGGTCACTTAACTCCTGCTTGCCTCAGTTGCCTCATTTGTAAAATGAGCTAGAGAAGGGAAACTACTCCAGTATCTCTGCCAAGTAAACCCCAAATGGGATCAAGAAGAATCAGACACCACTGAAAACAACTAAACAACAACAACGTGTTTTACAATCTTTCCCCAATTTACCTTTTTAACTTTATCTTCTACTACCCCTCAACACCAAATTTCTGCACAAGTCAAATCAATGCCCTCACTAGTTCATGTAAATGCCATGAGCATTCCCATCACTTCCACAAAGTCTTCCTTGATGATTCTGCCCTATTGTGAGGCCTCTCGTCTAACTTACAGCCTTTGCTATCTGAACCACCTCTTTGGTGGCTCATACTACTCTGTGATGTGCTTCCCCTAGAATCATAGGATGTCAGAGCCGGGAAGGACATTAACAATCATCTAATCTATCCCAATAATTTTACATAGGAATAGACGGAGAGGTGACATGAATACCCCAAAGTCACAGAACTAAATGGCTGAGCCTAGGTTAGAAGTTATATCTTTCACCTCCCAGGCATATGAAAAAAAGGATAAAAGCCCCAGTCTACCTCTCTGGACTTTTTGCCTATTGCAGCATTCCCTTTTACATACTTTATGTTCTAGTCAGACTTTAAAGTGCTCTATAGGTCCTACTGACCTGTTGTTTAATTTATAAAATGTATCTTGCCCTACACACAATAAGTAGTCAATAAAATGTTGGTTGATGGTGACCACACACAATAAGCATCATCTGTCATCTTTTATATTTGGGAGTATATTTTAAAGCCAAGAGGTAAAAGCAGTTTGTTTATGTTATATGTTGTTTCCATAGCAGAACATATAATTTTCTTAGATTGCAAATTCCTTGGGGATGGACTGTGTCTTATCATAGATCATGGGATCAGATCACATCTTTTGACCTGGAACAGATCTTAAAAGTCACTGAGTCTAAACCACCACTGCCACCACCATCCCCCATGCAGGAAATTGAAACGCAGAAAGGTTTAGTGATGTCCAAGGTCACACAAAAAGGAAGTTTCTTAGGTGAAAACTGAATCAAGACATACTTTTCTTCAAGACCAGTGCCCTATCCATGCTGCATCTCCTACAAATCTTCAGTTCTACAATGGTGTCTAGTACATAGAAGATGCTCAGTAAACAATTGTTGAGTAAATGAATGAATGAAAATTCAAGCTAGAAGGGAAGTAAAAAAAATGTGGAGTAGAGAAATTCCAACAGACTTTGGACATCTTCCAAGTACCATCTCCTCATTTTCCCCAGACCCCTTCCCCCACAAAACCCTTCATTTAGGTGGACTTGGTTTATAAACACTCACTGTCTTTCCCCCTCAATTGGAAGGAGACAATAAATAAAAAGGCTCCTTTCAGCTCCTGGATTGCTTCATAATGCATATGGCCATTTAGAGTCTGCCACTCAGCCAAACCATCATGTTTACTGCCATTTCTCTAGTAATCACTTCACAGCATAATGTGCTTAATGCTTAGGTTGCGATGAAGACAGGGAGCTGGCAGGTGCTGTCCCATTGTGATGGAGAGCTCTGCTGCAAGCAGCAGAGCTGGTCATGGAAGGATAAAGGAGAAAAGCAACACGAACGATGATAGAATTCAAATTCTGAAGTGAACTTTCCAAGGTCTAAACGTCAGCCTCCAACTGAGAAAGAATGAGCTATGGGATGCAACGGGCACACAGTAACTTTTCTCTGTCTGAATGAAATAATAGCTCTCATGACATGTCATGTTGTACTTATTCTAACTGCTTAATCTCAGATAACTCCATTCATTCATTCATTCATTCATTCATTCATTCATTCATTCATTCATTCATTCATTCATTTGTAGAGTACCTAGTCTGTATGGGAGGGAGACTGACTAGGTTCTCTAGTTTACACAAAATGCATTTAATATAGTCTTTAAGGAGCTCATAATTTAGGAGTAGTGATAAGACAAATACACAGCAGTATATGCACCATCTAATTACTACAAACTAAATCCTATATGAGTGCAGAGAGGGGAATATGTGAACACTTCTGGCTCGGGTAATTAGGGAAGGCTTCATGGAGAAATGAACATTTGGGCTGAGTTTTGAAGGATGGCCCAGATTTCCACAGCCAGGGGTGAAACTCTTGCAGGCAACATGCAAATGATTATGGATGATCAAGATATAGATAGGCTAAATTGAAGATAATCTTTGCTAGTGAAGACACTAGCATTATGGGTATCAGGAAAGGCTTCTTGCAGAATGTTGTATTATAGCTGGGATCTGAAGGAAGTCAGGGAAACCAGAAGACAGAGAAGAGGAGGAAGAGAAAATTATCAGGATCTCTATGCTTATGCCTCCCAGATCTATACAGCCAGCCCTACTCTCTTTCCTGAGCTTCTGTCTCACATCATCAGCTGTCTTCCCTATACCTCCATCTGGACATCCTATGAGAACATCAACCTCAATCTTTCTCAAATGGCACCCATTATCTTTTCCCTCAATGCAGTCCTTTATTTCTTTCTGCTGAGGCCACCATAATCCTTCTAGTTATTTGGGTTTATAACCTTGAAGACACCTTCAACTCTTCCCCCACTTTTCATTTGCAATCATTTGCCAAGTTTTATTGACTCTAGTTCTATAACATCTATGCATGCGGAGCCCAAAACCAAGTTCATCACTTCTTGTTCAGGTTATTGAAACAATCTCCTAATTGGACCCGTGGCTCCCAGTAGCCCCTCCTCCAGTTTGTCCTTCATACAGCTGCCCAAATAATCTTCCTAAAGCACAATCCTGACCAAGTCATTCCCTCATTTGTGGGGTTTCAGTATCTCCCTATTGCCTCTAGAATAAAATACACACCCCTCAAGCTGGCCTATAAGGTTCTTCATAATGTGGTTCCAGAGTCCTTCTCCATACTTATTTCACATCAAAACCCTTGACATACTCTGTGTTCCAGTCAAACTGACCTAGTTTCTGTTCCTGAACTTGACACTCCTTCTCCTGCTTCTGTACCTTTCTGCACAGGTTGATCCCGATGCTCGGAATATGCTTTCTCCTCACTTATTTCTTCAATCCATAGCTTCATTCAAGCTCATGTGCCACCTTTGATGAGAAGTGTTTTCTCATCTCCCTCATTGTTAGTATTTTCTCCCTTCCATATATGTCTATACTTACTTATTTACATGGCATCCTCCCAATGATAGCCCTACACCCTACCCACATCCCACCCCTTATAAGCTCTGCGAAAACTGAGACTATTTTTGTGTAATTTGTTTTGTATGATCAAGTACAGAGCTTTGCATGCAGTAGACCCTTGATAAATACTTCTTGGATTGTGCCCAAGAACAACACGTTCCTAAGCTCACCTTGATGAGGTTCTCCAGGACGTTTTTACAGATGGCTTTTTTGTCAGTATTGGAGAGCTCCCTCTTTTTAATGAGCACTCTGTATCTGTTGAAGAAGTCATGATAAGTCCACCTAGAGAGAAAGCAAAATCAGCATTAGTCAGGGTGTCTGTCAAACTTTGAATGGTTGCTGGGAACCTTTAAATAGCTCACAATTGCACTGCATTTCAAGGTTCACAAAGATTTGGTTTTATGCCTCACAAAAATCCTGTCAGGTAGGTAATACAAGCATTATCATTCCCATTTAGTAGATGAGAAAAGAGAGGCTCCTAGAGGTCAAATGAACTTGCCCAAAGACATAGAAGTGTCAGAGCCAAAATTCAAATCCAGGACTTCTCATTCTAAGATCAGTGCTCTTTCCATTAGACTATATTGAGTCTTGAATGGCCCTTCAAAGAACAACAGAGCTCACCAGGGTGAACTGCTTCCTGGGAGGTCTTAGCTAGAATTTGACCCATTACTTTGGGACGTGCATGACTTGAATGCCCCTCAATTTTCTTCTTGTGGAGTCAGCAATGATATCTTTGGCATTCGTCTCTCTAAATCTGACTTCTAGTCTTCCTAGGACCACCCTCACAATTAGACTCTCACTGTGGTGACTGATTGTCCACTGGAACTCCTCCCCAAATGGAGGGGCTTTTCCTGCTGATACTTACTGCTGACCATTCAGATCCATAAATTATAGTTCTCCAACTAGGTGTTCTGAGTGTCCTGTGCTGTACTTGGCTGGTCACCAGACACCATAGGTTTCCATTGCCCAGCTCGGGGTTTTCCTCTGTATGAAGGCTGTGGATGAACTAGGACAGTGCGCTCCTTGGGTGGCAGCATTTTTATTTTTTAGTACGCTAAAGAGCCAAATCATAGAACCTCTCTCCTGCACATGAACACTCCCACACCTGCCCATATTGGCTCTCAAAGGATGAAAGAACATCTAAGAGCATAAAAGTTACAGAGCAGTGGACTAGGGATCCCTGCAAAGTTTCCTGTTTAACTAAACAGAAAGAGTGCACCATGAATGGAACCGAAGGGTTTTGGCTTTCTCTTATTTTTTTCCTGGTTCTCTGCCTGTCTGACTGCTCTTTCTCAATCTCCATGGCTGGCTCAGAATCTGTATCATGCCCTAAGTACAGGTAGTCTCAAAAGTTCTGTTCTAGGTCCTCTTTTCTGTCAACATTCTCTGTTGGTAGTCTCAACTCCTATGGCTTAAACTATTATTTCTGTGATATCTCTGAGCAAATGACTCATAGATCAATCAGTTTGTCTATCTATCGCTCTATATAATTCCAATCTCACCCTTCATGTTCAGCCCTACATCACCAATTACCTATTAGACTTTTAAACTGTAGGTCCCAGAGACATATTAAACTCAGGATGTCCAAAACTGAACTTATTATCTTTCCCTACAAACTCTCCCTTCTTCAAATTTCAAATTTATTTTGAAGATACTACAATTGTTCTAGTATTCTAGGCTCACAACCTCAGCATTACCGTGGACTCTACTCTCTTTTAACCTACACATCCAATCAGTTAGGAATTTTATCACTTTTACATTCACAGCATCTCTCACATTTGTCCTCTTCTTTCCACATAGTTATAACCTTAGCTCAGGACCTCATCACCTCTCACCTAAATTACTGCAACAGCTTCCTAATCAGCTTCCCTACCTAAAGTCTCCCACCACTCTGGTCCATCCTACACACTGCTGCCAAAGTAATTTTTCTTAAGTGCAGATCTGATCTTGTGACACTTGTACTCAATCAACTACAATGGGGCTGCCTATTACCTATAGAGTAACCATATAAACTCTTCCATTTAGTTTTTAAAGCCTCTTATAACCTGGGTCTCTATCTTTCCAGTCTCATTGGATATTACTTATTTTTCTACACTCTTCAATCCAGTCAAACTGGGCCTTCTTCCTGTTCCTCATACTCCTACATACTCCTCATACACACAGCACTCCATCTCCTCTCTCCATGCCTAGAATGCTCTTTCCTTACTTACACCTCACCAAGTCCCCCTCTTCTAACTGGAAGTGAGAATTCCTGTCCCCCCTTCTCTAGTCTATCCTTTGCACAGCTGCCAAAATAATCTTCCTAAAGCCAAATCTTGATTATGTCAGTCCCTCATTATGGTGAGTCATGTGTCAAGTTCAGTTTCTTACTGGTGGATAGTAGATACTTCAGGGCTGGAGGACCATCTGGGGTCCCTTAATATCACATTGCATAGGTAAGCAACTACTGAATCCACCAATGTATAAGACCTGTCCTGAATATATTTCATTTTTCCAGAAGGTAAAACTCCATCTCCTATAACTGTCTACCTTGGCCATCTCCATGCCATCCGTTCTGCACTAGCTTTCTCCAGACCACCAGACCTCCTAAGACTATGCCCTGAGTGACTTGATCTACTCAGCTTTGAAACCAGTACCCCTTTTGATTGCTAAGTTAACCAGTGCAGATGCATATGACCCATTGTATCTAGTCAGCCCCAGACCATGCTTCACATCTCATCCCACCACCCCCTTCGTCCATCTCTTTGATACCTCTCTGTGTACAGTACTCAAATTAATACTACCATTGATACTAGAAAAGACACATCCATTAATTCTACTATGGCTCTACAAATGATCCCTGTGACTTCCCAAAACAAAATAACCCTTCGTGGATCGGCCACCATACTCCCTTTTTGAGTTGCTTCTTTCAACTAGAATGTTAGCTCCTTGAGAGCAGGGACCATCCTGCTTTTATACTTGTACCCTCAGAACTTAACAACACTTAGCACACAATAAGTGCTTAATAAATGCTTTTCGTTTATTTACTACTTCGGGCAGTGTAACAAAAATGACTCCCACATTGCTTAGACCCCTTAGTTTGGGCCATAGAGTTCAGTTCCTAAGGATAGGAAAGGGAATTCCCCAAAGGAATGTCCCATTATTTTTTGATCTGTGTTATCAGTGAGTCTCTTCTGTAGCCTCACTCCAGTAACATGGGGGTTATTCAGGGTTCTGAAGACTTCTCCAATGAATTACATAATTTGGCAAGTCCAACACCAAGCAAGAAGGGTTGTGGGGGGGGTTATCCTAAGGATGGATTATATAACTTTCTTGTAAGAAGAAATTTTGATAAACTGAAAGAGGCTAAATCACCAGAAGGTCAGTGACCAGGAGACAAATTTTTACAAACAACTACTACGTATGGAGGGGCTATATACTATATCAGGAGGAGTACTCACACTGATGAAATTGGGGTCCTTAAAGCACTAAAGTAAGTACTAGTGATAAATTTAGTTGACCAAATTTAACCTGAATTTATCTTTTGCCTAGAGATTACTTGAGCCTTACCATGGCTCTGACGTGATCTGCTATTGGTATGTATTTTTCTGAGGGCAAGAGACATTTTGCTTTTTGTCTTCATATCCGCCTCATTTAACTCAGTGCCTGGCACATATCAGGTGCTTAATAAATGTATGATGAATGATTTCCTGGACCTGAACATAAATTCTTTTGGGGATATAGGATAACCATGCTCCCTGAACCAGGAGCACTGTGAAGATGGCTGGGGTTAACTAGGGAACCCAAGCACTACTTCAGAGCTACCTGGGAAATGATTCTTCCCACTGCTTGCTCTGTATTTAAGATACCCCAAATAAACAGGAAGCACTGCTTGCCACTCCGCTAAGCTGTGACCAGACTGCAAACTCACCTCGCTGAATTATTGACTTATGGAACTGAGTTATATCTGAAATAGGAGACTTTTCAACAGAAAAACACCGTGGGTTCTTAGCTCTTCCAAATGCCACTTTAATTATGTCAGCCTTGTCTGTTAAATGTCTAGAGGATTTCTAAGCCCTCACTTGGGGCTTGAGTGACTCAATACTGGATTCCCTTGGGATGGCAGGCTCCAAAATAAGGATCCATTTTCCTTTTAATTCATGCAAATATAACTGAATTCCTTCCAGGCTATTAACACATCTTCTCTCTATCTCCCACTGCCCCTCATGTGCCACTGTATCAGTATAGTGTTTTCCTTCCTACCTCATAGGGCTATGAAGATTCCTTTCAGTTTTAATCTTGTGGTCTCCTCACCAGCACCAGCCCCACCCCTAGCTCCAAGAGGACTTGGGTTCTCAGAGAAACAAAGGAAAGCTTTCCAATCTGTGTGGCATCCAGTTCACCCTACAAACACAAACTACTCATTTTGCCAGAGGGCAGAAGTAGTATTAGAGTTTTTGAAAACACACATTAAGTGAAACAATGTTAGAGGAGGTAATATGGCCTACAAAACCAATGTCATAAATGTTGCAAATGGACAGGGGCTAAGCAACACTACAATAGGATCTCATGACTCTAAGGTAGATTTCATGGCTGGCCAAGCTTCTCCCTGAAGCAAAAGTCCATCTTTTTAACACCAATACTTTTCCAGTGAAGTGTTATGGTTTCCAGTCATAGAATAATATTCTCTCCAAGGAGGTGCGGTCAGGGATCATCTAAAAGCAAAAATTCTTAACATCGCTTGTACTTTGGACCCTTTTGGCAGGCTGGAGAAGCCTATGGATCCCTTCCCAGAATAACAGTTTTAAATAATTGAAGAAAACGCAGAATTTCAGTCAAAGGTTAGTGGAAAAAAAAGATGTAGGGTTTTTTTTTCCAATCCAAATTCAGGGACCCTTTCAAGGGACTGTGGACCCCAGGCTAAGAATCTCTGATCTAAATGGTAATGGGAATCTGTATGATGGATGTAAGCAGGCTGTAAGACATAATAATGAGGAATTGTGAAGGAAAAGAGATGTTAAGGATGTCATAAGAGAAATATACGATGAGAAAAAATGAGATGACTAGTCACATTACAAGATTGAACGGCCAGTAGAAAATTACATACTCCGTTGGTATACAGGCAATATAATGAGCATGAAAGGAAGCTCCTAACATGTAGGCTTCCCAATGGTGAATTCTTTGGAGGACAAGGGGACAGGGGAAGGGTATAAGTGTTTATGTAGGCACTGCACTAAACACTTTGCAAATATTATCTCATTTGAGTCTCACACCAACCTAGTGGGGTAGGTGTTATTATTATCTCAGTTGAGGAAACTGAGGCAAATAGAGGTTAAATGACTTGGCCAAGGTCATACAGCTAGTTAGTGTCTGAGGCCAGATTTGTTTTCCTGACTCTGGGCCCTACACTCTGTGCCTCTGGACAGTACAATTCTTGTTCTCAAGTAACTCACAGTTGAGCGGAGGAGATAACAAGCCAACAACTATGTCTTCCCACACTCTATTCACTACTTCACCTAGCTGCCTTTAGGGCAAGAGTTGAACAGAACGGGCAGGCAAAGAAGGGCAGCTATCTTCAAGGAACACCATCATTAGTACAATCACAGACACTTGGTTTAAGGTGACACTATTAATTATGTTATCTGAGTAGCCTCAGGATTATGAAACCTATTGAGAACTCTATTAAGGCTGGATTTACTAGGGGAACCATTCAATTGCATTTGCTTTCAATAATAATATTCTAGTGAGTGCTTGTTTCTAAGTCAAATGGTCTTTTTTAAGTGGAGAAAAAGCAACAAGTGGAATTTGTTTTAAAGATAGAATTTCCCCAGAAGTCCTTCAGGTTTAGCACCAATCCTCTGAAGTAGTTTTGCAGAGTTCATTAAAAGCTGAGGTTCATTTTTTTTTACACCTTTAAAATTTTTAACATACAACATGTCTTTCTTTTGTCGCAATCACTTCTTTTACACAATTGCTAGACACAAATGTGTTCAACATATTTTGACAATTCTTTAGTTCATCATGGAACCGCACTTTTATCACATTGGATATTAAACATTCCTTTGACATTCTATTTTTCTAAGCTTTGACT